>NC_045721.1:18559774-18839111 GCF_009834535.1 Camelus ferus
TACAGTATGTACCTAGCATGCACGAGGTCCTGGGTTCAATCCCCAGTACCTCCATTAAAAGAACTAATTAAAAAAATAAATAAATCTAATTACCTCCCCCACCAAAAAAAAAGGAAAAAATTTTAGATTGTGTTTATTAAATTATCCTTTAAATTTGAATGCCGATTAAAAGAGTGAAATCACTTTATAAACCATGAATTCTTATAAAAAGATTGAGCTTGTTTTCAAGTACTCCCTACAGATTAAAATCTGGATTAAAAATGCCAGGTTAAATAATGGATATTTTATCAGAGCACAGCAGTTAATAAATAAGTTGGCCGGGCCTCTTCTTAGACTTGAAGGCAAACGTTTGTTCAGAAGGCCTCTTGTCTTGAGCCTGGCTTCCTAGCGTGAACCCTAACTCAGGAAACAGCGAAATGACACAGCTTCTCACTTCAATAAGCAATGACCTTGTATCAAGTAGGCAACTGAGCCAGAGCATAAAACTGATAAACTGTCAGCTCCTCTTCCTGGCGTTACCAACTTCGTCTCCTTATTTTTTCCTTGATAACAGGTTTTGTCTTGGACAGAAATAGGGTACATTGTGAAAAGAGGGTACACATGCACGATTTTGCAAGTATCCCCAGGAGAAGGGTGCTTTCAGTTCACAATGATGATAAATTCTTTTTCCAACTTAATAATAAGTGATTTAAAATCTTAACCCATTTGTTGTATAGAATAGTATATAAAATCTTACTTAAATTTAAATATTACTGATTAGACTTAGAAATAAAGTGACTGTTTTTATCCTCCAGATCACAAAGGAGAACTTCCCCGAGGATGGAACTGGGTTGATGTGGTGAAGGTATGTGATATTTATATTCCAGTCTTCCAGAAATTGTTGCAATTTATTGCCACCAAATAATGAAATTTCTGTCTTCCATTTTCTCCCCTCCAACCTGTGGATTTTCCCGGAATGTGTGTTTCCTTTTTCACATTCAGCATGTAAGTATTTTTAAAATATCCTTCACATCCTTCTCTTCCCTACACCCTCAATTTTATATTTTCTTTTTTTAAATACTGGAAAATCTGTAGAAGTGAGTTATAACTACAGTAAAGTATGACTGTATGTAAGTACACCTAAAGAATGGACGTACTTAAATATGACTCTGAATTATTAATATGGAAATTCAAGAAACGAGTCATGAAAAGGAATGCTTTTATTTCTTGGTAGAAGTGAAGTATTTTTTTTTAGGGCAAGCCCTAAATGTAGCTTCCAACCATTTTCAAGAAAGACTTTCTGTTTTTGTTATTTAAAATTGTTTACTTTCTACTTGGAATTTTGTGACCTACTTCTCTCAGTGTTTGGCCTGCATTACTCAAAAACTGATCCTTAACACAGGAAGGTAGTGTCCTGTATGGGGCTTCATGAAATGAGGTTTGCATGCAAGTTAGTGTCACTACTGCTGTGTGAGATAACTAATAGGATCCAAGGGTAATGAAAGATGAAGGTTTTATTGAGGACCCACAAACGTGGGTACTTTAAAAGGTAGTGTATTCTTAAAGTTTACTTTAAAACTGGCTGTGTGGGACATGAAATGCCTTTTCTGTAGAAACTAAAGTAAATTTTGTGCTCCTAAAATATGGTCGAAAATATTACCTGTGAGGAGGGAACCACGAGCTGCAGTTGGAATAAAGAAACAGTCCCAGCAGACCTTGTTTTACTGTGTTTTGCTTTATTTTGCTTCATAGATACTGTGTTTTTTATAAATTGAGGTTTGTGGCTATCTTGGATTGTCAGACTATGGTTCACATTTTTTAATAATAAAGTATTTTTTGATTAAGATATGTACTTTTTTTAGATGTATTGCTGTTGCGCACCAAATTGGCTACAGTACGGTGTAAACGTAACTTTTCTACGCACTGGGAAACCAAGAAAGTCTGGTGACTCGCTCTATTGTGATATTTTCTGTATTGCCTTGGTCTGGAACCGAAACCCATGGTATTTCTGGAGTCGGCCTTTATTTCTCCTCGCCATCTTGGGCAAGAGGCTGACCCTGACAGGCTGTGTGTGCAGGTGAAGTTTCCCAGGTGTTCTGTCATTGACTCAGTCCCCTACCACGGACCCTTGATGGGTACTTCACGTTGTCCCAGTGCACTCGTATTTATCTGACCGGCTAAGTCTGCTCTCTCCTTAAAATGCTGCTTCCTCCAGCCCGAGCTGTCTCCCGATCAGAGTGAGAGTGTGTCCTGTCAGCGCGGCCCGTGTCCAGCTGAGGGCGAGCAGAAAAACAGTCGGATCCATCTCCAGGCGCTAGTGCGCCTCCCTCCTTAGCTCCAGAAATTTCAGGTTTTGTTTGTTTTTAAGAGAGTCCTTGTCAGTATAAACTAAAATTTTAAGCCAAAAAACAAAGTAAGTTTGAAATAATCCTATAATCTTGGGAGATGGGAGAGAGATTTTTAAGGAGGTTATCCTCTAGCCATGATTTGGCCTCAGACTCCATCACGCTGAGCTAGTGGTTTCCGCGTCTGGTCCATGGAGACCCTCCCACGGGGTCTGTCGGGCTCAGACTGTTTGCATCACAATATCACGGTGTTTCTGCCTTTTCCGCACCTGCAACTTCTCTCACACGCGTGCGGCGGCCGGTCCCCGGGGCCACGTGCAGGAGGCTGATGCCCTCCCCAGTGCTCTTCTGTCAGAGCACTGACAGAGCGTGTGCTTTCATATTCTTGTGTTTTCCAGAGTTTTCTAAGGCAGGAAACAGGTTTAGGATCTGAGGATGCTCCGTTTGTTCTCGGTGCTCGGACTGCGTTCTTGGGGCCTCTCCCCGCACACCTGCCTCGTAGAGAAGCCGGTTTGTGAGAGGCCCGCGGTCCCCTGCGCGCGCCCGGGAAGAGAGTGCGGGAACGCAAACCAGCGCTACTCTTCGCTTCAAGTTCCGGGGTTTTGTTTTAGAAAACACAGCTTTTCACGTTTAAAATGTTACTGGGTTGTCATTGTTAGATCTGCATGAATTAAATCTCTCAGTTTTCAGCTGCAGGTAGGAGATAGATTTCAAACAAACAAACAAACAATACCCACCTCTTGAGGATCCTCAGTTTTTAAGAGTGGAAGGAGGTCCTGGAGCCAGAAAGTTCTGGGAAGTGCTTCCGTAGCGGTTTCTGCTTTCCGCGGCTTTCCACATTTTCTGGGGTTCTGGGGGTTTGGGTTTATTAGGGTTTCTTAGTGGCTGGGTCTTTATTCCGGCCAGAATTGCCTTTGTATGTAATGTATTCTTGGCGGATTTTTATCTGCTCGTACCGCCCCTCCCACCCCCCAAATTTGCCAACTCCTGCTATGGAGTTTTATTGGAAGAAAACTGCCATTTAAGATTTGTATCACATTTTCAAAACTGTAAGCGTTGTCTGGTTAAGATGATAAATCTTACATGTTTTTTACCGCAGTCAAAAAAAAGTTAGAATTTATTGTTCGTAAAAATAAATAGGAGACTATCATTCATTGCATAAGTGATACCTTTTGTATGTCCCTGGTTCCAGTTTATTTTTGAAAAGCTTCAAGGGATTTTCCCCTTGTTCTGTTGAGGTTATGTTTTCAGAGAATCCTGCTGAAAGTAGCTGAGCCTGAAGTTGAACAGTGGTTACAGGGGCAAGCTGTGGGCGGTGCAGGGTACGTGCACCTGGTTGCCTGTGGTTCTGTTAACGCTGAATGTTTACTTTTGATATAAAGTGGAAGTAGTGAACTCAAATAATACGATAGCTTCACCTTGTTGAATATCTCTTTTATCTTTTTTTATAGTTAAGCAAAACTGGCTCGAAAGAGGATGAATAGCGCTTGGAATGAGACACGGGAAGAGCATCCTTTAAACAGTAAACTGGGTTCAGAATCTTTCATTAGTCTTTTCTGGTGTTGAGGTGGCTTTTTATAAAACAATTTTTTGGTATGTTTCTTATGTAAGAAAAAATGTTTTAAGCTAAAAGTTCATGCAGAGATGTGGTCGTATTAAATTATTTTCACAAACTTGCCTTAATAAAAGGTGAAAATGTTACTGTTTAGTATACTTTATGAAGCCAGTTGGGCTTTGTAAATGGACAAACATGGGGAATTATAAATAGCCAGTGTTAATTTGTAAGATCTCATTCTAGTGGATGTGGTTTTTTTTTTTTTTAAAGGAGTATGAAGCTCTTTTCAGATTCTCATGCCAGTGGAACCAAGTGTTGCATGAGCAGTTGGTCCACAGAATGGCCCATATTAATAGGTTTTTTAACTCTTAAGTCTTCATCCCTTCTCTCTCTTAATTACTGAAGTATAAATTGCTTCAGAGAAATTTAAATACTAGTATTTGAACTTTATACATAATATTCTTTGTAGTTCCTTTTTTTATTTTTTAAGGGTGAACTGCTTTTTAATAAATGAATATCCATTTATACTTGTCTCTTTGGTTTGGGTCATGACATTTGATTGTGGGAGCTTTCAGTGGTGTGTGGAATAGGAGAAAGGAAAAAAATGAAACAAGTCTGCCAACTACATTAGAAAGCATTGACTAGAAGTGCTGGTTCCTATTCAAAGCATTTCTCTTTGCTGCCTATATCAAGATGGGAGTGAAAGATGCCTTAATATTTAATTTTTGTACTGTTAGAGACAGTGGTTTTAATAAAGTCCTATTTATCTGTTGTGTATTTTTCGTTGTTTGGTAACTGAGTTCTTCTAAGTGGTTTAACATAATACCACTGTTCAAGCCTTGTTTGTTTCCAGGTATCCAGCCCAAGCATCTTTGTAAAAATAGACATGGAAGTCTTTGAAATGCTGAACTGTAGTACACGCTTGATTGTTTTTTACGTCATGCATAGTGTAATTTTACCAGGAAGTTGTCGGTGTATGTGTGATTTACAGTGATTCTGTACGTGCCCCTCGCTTTACAAATGCTTAGAACTGTTGCTGTGGTACCTGGAGGGGTCAGCTGTTGGGTCTTCATGTTATACCTGTGTGGCTTGGGTCTGAGTTTTTAAAGAATAGATCACTTTTAAAGACGTCTCCGTAGCAAAAGAGCAGTCTGAGTTGTATCCATATTTTTTGCTGGATTAACATTGGCGGCTGCAGCTAAATCATCTGAATTTATAAAGTGAGCATAGTTATGGTGAAGAAGTTCAGTGTCTTTTAAATACCAAATCACGTTTTGTTTCTTGAATTAATACGATAGAAACATCAAAATTCAGGACCCCTGGAATGTGCCAGCCTTTGTTTTGGGGTTGTGTGTGTAGCTTTTGTCGTGTTGATAGCAGGTGTCGTGCTACACCTGCTAGGGGAAGAGTGCTTCGTTTCGCTCTGAAGACTCCAGAATTGTTCAGGCATGTTGTGGTTCACAGATTACAAAGAATCATGCGAGTAAAATGCCAATGAACTATTTTTACTCTTTTTATATGAAATGTCCAAATTTCGGGAGGGGTGATGGTGGCAATGGTGCCTCTTCCTACCTTCTGTCAAACACTTGAACATTCTTGTCAGTGTTGCCATCATCTGTTTAATGCTCCCAGTATATTTTCTCAAAGCCTGTTTACTTCAAATTGTGTGGAATGATACAATTAATAAGCAATAAAATCTGAATTACACACAGTGATTTTTCTACATGTTTTATTTCGCATCACTTGAGAGAGAATTGATTTTATAACTCTGCACAGACTTACCTTGCAAGATGGACCACCCTGCGAGAAACTGTTCCAAATGTTGGACTGAAAAATATGTTTTAAAATGAGCTGATGAGAGGGTGAAAAACATCCAGAGCCTAAAAAAAGTAAATGAAAGTTGGAACCTTGAGGTTAAGGACAGCTTTAGTTTTCACAGCCTCAGGGGGCCCAGAAGACAGAAGATGAAGTCCAGGATCCACCCTGGGTAGCCACACACGTATACACATGCACACGCATGTGCACACACACACAAACCCACACCCATGCATGAGGCTGAGACTGGTCCCCCAGTGTGGGGCCTGAGGAACAGTTCTTGTCTTGCTCTTTGGTTCTGGACGGAGTGGTACAATGTTAGTGTACCTGCATGTATTCTCCTGACAACGCACACTGAGTTAGCTCACATGGGTATCAGCCCCGATTCCTCCCCGATGTGGGCAATCTCAAAACACCCTCAAGCCAGGATGGCACCAAGTGGGTAAGAGGTCTGGACAACTGGTAGGAATGACCACAAATTTATTCTGGAAGGTTGAACCTGCCTCCAACCCAGACCTCCAGAGATGCCTCACAGTGAAAACTGAACAAGAGGCGTTCTCTGATACGGGTTAGCTGGTAAGCTGATTCTGAATCCCAGTGTTTTTGATTATTTGACAAAATAAAGTGATGTGTGATCCACAGTGTTTTTCAAACTGCAATTTGTGATCCATTAGTGAAGAAATTAATTGAGGGCCTTTATCAGCAGTTTTTCTGGTGGAATGGAGGAGAATGGACTTGAACAGAAAATACTGGCATGTACTGTGTTGTCAGGGTATTTGGGGGTGTGTATGTGTAAGTATTATGTAAAATTTATTTCTTAAAGTGAGTAATGTAAAAAAAAAGTTTGAAAGCTGCTGCTGAGAGCACACAACAGATGGAACAAATTTTATGTGGAGACTTAATTTTTAAAAATATAATGCCTTTTGAAGTGTTAAGATCGTTTATTATTGATTTTGCATTATTCGTAAAGCCCAATTAAGTAAAGCTACATTGCGTTGTGTAACGGGAGAGGAGCAAAACATTTGATTTAAAGTAGAATCTTTTAATGACTTTGTAAATTTGTAATAATGAAAATTCTTGCAGGAAAATTTTTTCTTTTTAAAAAATGTTTGGTTTTTGTTATTGAAGTATAGTTGATTTACACCTTGTCAGGTGTACAGCAAAGTGATTCAGTTACACGCATATATTCAGTTATATATAATTTTAATCGCTTTACTTTCTTACTGTTAAGAACCAAAACCAAGAAAATTAGTTTCAATTTTCCCACCATTTCCAGAGGAATAATCATTTTCTTCCTCAGTTTCCTGCATAAATCCAGTTTCCAAGATAGATGATAATCTGCTGATGATGGTGATAAACGAGACAGGAAACACTCCCACCCCTGCTGATCTTCCCCTGTTTGTTTACTGCTGGCGGCTGGGAAGTTTGAAGTGACCTTGCATGTTTCTCTGCGGCCCTTTGGAGCTGTCAGGTCTTTTCTGCGACTCCCACAAAGATCTGACCTGTTGGAACACTCTTGATATTTTAAACAACAAGCCATCTCTATGATCAGTTCTTTCTTCCTTCATTAATAAAAGACAATACAAGTTACAAAAGGGGGGGTGCGGTCCAGGGGGCGGAGGGGGGATGCAGATGAAAACATTTTGCTTCATAATGAAGTGGTTAGAAATTAATCTGGAAAGCTTTCATCTATGACAGTGTTTAGTACAGAAGGAGAAAAGGAAAAGGCTCTCATTTAATGTGTGGAATTACAGAGGACGAGCCTTCCCAGCCTCACTGAGTGTAGCCTGAAGAAGTCTGAACGAGCTCCAGCCCTTGACTCCGCTGCTGCCGCAGGGCGACACTGGGTGTTTGCTTTTACAGAGGGCAGGAGTGTTCCGAGTCACTTCCTCCCCACCTCACTTGTGAAGGAACGTGCTACGACTTGGACCCTTGTGTCCTGGGAACATCTTAATCCCTCTGAAGTTTCAGTGGAAGCACAAATACTTTATTAAAATTCCTACATTCTTTTCACTGTCAGTTTTGAATTCTTAAAATCACAATTTTTTCAAAGTCTACCCCATCATATAATTTTTTTTAAACCCAAATGTAAAAGAAATTAACCACTGAGACCTTTTCCTCCTTTTTCTGTTCTCTTTCTCTGAAGATCACTAAATCTAGGATCTGTCAGTTGGCCATTTCACTTGATAAATTCTGAGTACGCTAAATATCCCTTACCTTCCAGGGGCTGCTCAGAATTTTAAATTGGTGGATGTTATTTATTTAAAAATCTTCATGGTTACTGAGAAATCATGGAATTTGGTTACAAGAATGTCCGTCCATCTGCTAAGAGAAAAGCTTAACTCCCACTACATGCTGACAAATGCCATCTGTTAAGTTTTTTCCCTTCGTTTCTATCTTTCTCTCCAAGTCTGTTTTTCACTGAGTAAGGTGGACGGCCTCTCGAGGGCTTTTTCCCCCAGTCCAATTTTACTGAGATATAGGGCTTTTTCCCCCAGTCCAATTTTACTGAGATATAATTGACATCTAACATCGTGTAAGTACAAAGCGATGATTTGATACACTTATCTGCTGTGATTTTTTAACCCCTGCATCTCTTCACGTAATTATTTCTGCATGTGGTGAGAACATTTAAGATCTCTTAGCAACCTTCAAGTATGAAATAGAGTGTTGTTAATTATACTCGCCACGTTGCACGTTAGCTCCCCAGAACTTACTCGTCTTACAGCTGGAAGGTCGCACCCTTTGACGAACATCTCCCCATTTTCCCAACCCTCCGGCCCCTGGCAGCCACCAATGTACTTTTTCCTATGAATTCGGCTTTTTCAGATTCCACACGCAAATGTGATCACATGGTTCTTGTCTTTCTCTGTCTGATTTATTTCACTAAGCGTAATGCCCTCAAGGTCTGTCTATGTTGCCACAAATGGCAGGGTTTCCTTCTTTCTCGTGATTGAGTAACATTCCATTGCACAGAGGGGTTTGAGCAGAGGAGGGAGGCGATGTGACTTGTGTGAACAGTTGACTGTGGCGTCTGTGTCGGGAAAGGACTGAAGCAGGAGGAAAGGCAGGGAGAGACCAGTTAGGAAGCTGTTGCAGAAATATGGGTGAGAAGATAGTGATGGTTTGAACTAGGGTAGGAGGAGGAAGTGGGTGAGAATTGACCAAGTTCTGGATGGATATTGAGAGAACTGCTCACAGGATTTTCACAGGATCAGATGAAGAATGTGGAAGAAGTAGACACACATCCATTATGACTCCTTAGCTTTTGATCTGAGCAATTGCAGAAAGCTAATCAGAGATATTAATTCTCCCTAAGTTATTCCTAGAAATTTAAGGTAATCTCGGTGACGTTGCAACTTGCTTTTTTTAAAGAAAAAAAAGCTTATTCTGAAGTTCATCAGGAAAACCAAGTTCACTAAAATTGCCAGAAAAAAAGTATTTAAAAAGAAGAGTAATAAAGTGAAATTAGTTCTACCCGTTAGTAAAACACGTTTCAAGCAACAGGAATTAAAACAATAAGGTGCTGGCACCTGCTCTGATCAATGAAATAAAATAGAATCTAGAAATAGACCTAAACATGGAGAGGAATTTATGCTAACCCTGTAGAAAATATAATTTCTTTAATAAATGGCATTAGGACAACTAGATAGTCACCTGGGGGGAGGAAAGAAAAGGCATTCCTATTTCACCCTTTATATCATAGAAATTTCCATAGATCAAGAAAAAAGTGATCCTGCAGCGAAGATAACAGCAGAATGGCAAAGCTACTATGGAGTTTGCCGGGACACAGGACTTTCAGTGACAAAACTAGAAAATCCACAAGCTGGACAGCCTATTTCCAGTTGTGCCCCACCTCTGCTCCTGGTGTTAAATTCTTTTGTTCTTTGCATAGCTTTGTTTATATCTGTGCAAGCTTTTATGCTGAAAATAAATAGAAGTGCTTTTGCTTATAATCACAACTTAAAGGAAATTTTATGAAGGGAGAAAAATCAGGGTTTTTATGAGAGAGAGTGACAGGAGGCTCCGCTGCTTGTTTGGCGATGGCCAGGTGGCGGGGCTAAGAACAGGACAGATCAGATATTTGCAAAATGTCCCTTGCTTTTGGTTTGTTGTATTCCTTCATGATTAGATTCAGGTCCTGTTTTGGCAGGAATATCTCAGTGGTATCGTGCTCTCAGTGTGTCCCGTCAGGAAGAGCCACGTAATATACGTCCTCTTTCCATTTCTGATGGTGTCAGCTGTGAACACTTGCTCAAGGTAGTGTCCGCCAGGGTTCTCCACTGGGAAGTCACTATTTCGTACCTTTATAATTAATAAATGTTTTGTAAAGAGATACTTGGATATTATGCAAATATTTTGTTCCACCTTTCCCCCTATTCGTTTCTCTGTGATTCGTGCCTGAAACAGGTATGACCATGGAGTGTCTCGTGGTGATGTTCTAATTCAACCATCATTCCTTCTGCAGTTATTCACTGGCATTTCACAGTACAGCATTCTCCTCCACACTTCAGTATGGACTCATCTCCATGCTGGATTGATCATTATTTTTTGTGCTGCTTAATTTCTCCCAGATTTGGCCGATGAATGCCCCATCAAACCGGCACTTGTACTCTTTTGACAGGTCCCTGTCATACCCGAGCAATTCTTTCACTTTCTGGCACAGCACTGCGCCAGCTTACCTCTTAATGAGTGCTTGGACAAAATCCCAAAGCGTGGCTCAGTGAAGGCAGTCCTGTAGACAGCCAAGACGCTATGATCCAAAAACACTACTGACGGTCTTGCCGGATTCAAGGCTAAAGCACAAAGAAATCATAGGAAGGAGCCTTCTTCTGCCAATCTTCTGTAAATATTGCTTCTCCTGAATAGGCTTTTGATAAGATTTGGACATAGGCCATTTCAAGATTTTGTCTCCTGGCAAAGCACTATCTAATGTAACTTTCTGATGATGGAGATGTTCTCTATCTGCATCATCCAATAAGGTAGCGACTAAGAACATGTAACAACTGAGCACTTGATCTGTGTCTAGGAAGACTGAGGAACTAAATTCTTAATTTAAATTAGTTCACCGTAGCTTTCATTTATATAACTGCATATGGCTAGTGGCTACCATATTGAACATACAGGTCTAGGGGAAGGTTTCCTAAGGCATTTATAGAGGATGCATTTAAATATATTCAAAGTGAAATGATGAGATGCAACCTTAAATGATTAAACAGTTGAAGCATTTTGTGGAGTTGCTGAACCGAAACCTCTTGGGAAGTTGTATCTATGCATCATGTAAATAGTAGATTATAAAATCACTGTGCCACCCTGAGGCGACTCCTAATTTGTGACATCATCACAGCATCAGCTCCTGGGATATTTATCCCTGTGGTCTCTCTTGCAGGGACTGTGTGTGCAGATCATCTAAAAGTTGTTTCAAATTGGTAACCTCTGGGCACAGTGATGGAAGGGAGGGAGGCAAAAAACAAGCCCTATTTAATGTTCCCTCAACAACCTAAACTTTACTTAAGATAGACTTTATTCATGAATTGTCTGTATACTTTGTGGACAGACAAACAGGATTATCTGACCCTGAAGACTTAGGTTGCCTGGCAATAATCTGGAATGGTCCAGAGCCTCCCCCTCTCCCAGCAGGAGGAGCTGTGTCCAAACCCAACTTCTCACAAGGTCAACAGGTGTTGGCAGCAGACAACTAAGTCCCCGAACAGCTGCCATCTAACTCCAGACTGCCTGATACCCAAGCAGACATCGTGTCCCAGTTGGCAAGGCCACTCATGCTGGCTCTATAAAAAGGGAGAGCAACTGAGTAGGGGGAGGGACTTGAGTCCTTCTCTTGGGGTCCAGACACATACTAATCCAACTTGCCCCAACCCACATGTCCCTCCGCAGAGTGCTGAGATCAGAGACCGCGTGCGTCTGTCTGCTCAAGCTCTACTCGTGTGTTCCCACCTGTTCCGAAAAACTCTCACCTTGTTTGCTCAAGCCCTTTGAGGGATACATTTTTAATGAAATTAATCTCTATTGTCCCCCCAATAGCTGACATCAAGGAAAATCACCAATGAAATTTCAACATGTGATCCTGGAGGAAAGAATGCACTGGTGTGAGATCTGTGGACTAGATGGTAGGACGATTTCTCTGTTAATTTCCTGGTTTTGATGGTGGCCACTTTGCTTGCATAGCAGAATGTTCTGGTTTGTAGGAATTACAAGTGAAAGAATTAAGAGGTGATGGGGATACATCTGGAGAAAACTCTAATTCAAAAAGATACGTGCACCCCTATGTTCACAGCAGCACTATCTACAACAGCTTAGACATGGACGCAACCTAAATGCCCATCAATAGATAATTAGATAAAGAAGATGTGGTACACACACACACACACACACACACACACACACACACAATAGAATACTTCTCAGCCATAAGAAGGAATGAAATAATGCCATCTGCAGCAACATGGATGGACCTAGAGATGATCATCCTAAGTGAAATAAGTCACACAGAGAAAGACAAATATCACAAGATAGCACTTATATGTGGAATCTAAAGAAATGACACAGATGAACTTATTTACAAGACAGAAACAGACTCACAGACACAGAAAAGAAACTTATGGTTACCAGGGGGGAATACCGTGGGCCAGCCAAGCTGACATGGAGACTACTGCAGAGGGTTTTGCAGAATTCAAGGAGAAGTTGAACAGAATGGGCATCAGGAGAGATGGGAACCAGGGGAGCCTCAGGGACCCACCGGGCAGCTGGCATGTGGGCCTTTGCGATCATGGTCTTCTGCATTTTGTTCCAGCTCTTTCAGTCTCAGTGACTCGATTTAAATAAAATGAGAGAAAAAATCTGGCCCAGTTTATGCCACAGGCCTTCCCTTAGTCAAATCACCAGCGCCTGGAAGAAAGTCTGGTCCTGAAACTATGCCAGTCAAGACCCACCCCTTGTGGATAAGCAATAGTTCTCAGCAAAGACGGGTCCCGAGGAGGCCAACTATTTCTAAATGCCCCCTACTGCATTTCTGTCAAGTAACAGATCATCGAGAAAGACCAATGGCTTATAATTCTGTCTGATGATCACAATCCCCTTAGAAACTTTAAAAATGATAGATGCTCTAACCCAACAATTTCCTTATGGGAATCTCAACAAGTATGACCTGGGATTTTTTTTTCCCAAAAAACTTATTGGGTGATTACGATGGTGGGCCAGAAGGAATGGTGAGCTTTGGCTAAATAAATCAGGTGGTTAGAGGAGATTCTTGATACGTGTGACTTGAACTTCCTTGGAGGGAGCACAGGACGTCATTGGCCTGAAAGATCAAATTCCAAGCAGATCCTTAAAAAGATTCTACAAGTCCTCATAAATTAAACTGTGGTATGGGCCCAAAAGTAGCTGCACAGGAAAGACAAGTGGGCGTGTGAGACATTCATCTCTGCAACCTGACTTTCCTGCATGGGTTTGTCTTTGAATTTATCACATTGCTGTCATATTGTGATCAGTTTAATGAATCAACCGAGCTTATCCCTGTGTCAATGCGAACTGCATAACACCCTGGGAGAACTCAGGGCAATTGCACCTTGAATTCAAAGCCTTTAGTGGAACATAGCGATCTCTACCCTATATCATTTGGATTTGATAACATCTGATAATGGAAATACTGACATTCTGCCAGCAACTAGGAACATAATTTATTTAAATCTTGGCCGAAAATCACTTATCAGTTTTTGATTTGGAAAGATATCTTTTCTTCATTCTTATCGAGAGCAATGGTTTGGAACTTATCTGTACATATTACTGTACTGACAGGAATAACCGAAAGCTTAGATATACTCCTTGTAAATATTTGCGTTCTGGAGGGTCGAGTTCTCTAAATGTCACTCACACACTTGCATAAACACACACACGCACACACGCACACACAGCCTACACTCCCCAAATTCCCCATTGAGAAGAAAGGACACCTCTAACCAAACTCACCTCTATCAAACACTTATTAAACCACTTGCTGTGAATAATATGGAATTGAACCTTTTGCAAAATACTTGAATGCCCTTTCAAATTTAATCTGTAGGAAACATAGGGGTTAGAATTTTATAGCACAATGGGGTGAACAAGGGAGTGAAAAGCAATTAAACACTTTCAGATTGCTAACTGTGCACCAGGCACTGTTTTAAGCACTTTTGATAGATGATTTAAACCTCACAATAAGCTTATTAGGCAGGTTCTGTTATTATTGCCACCATTTAAAAGATGAGGAAACCTGGGTACATGGAAATGACTTAATGCACCCAAGTCACACAGGTCATAAGTCATGGTGCCTGGATTCAAACCCAGGCAGTCGGGCTCTGGGGCTGTGGAATATATAATAAGAAATAGACTTGGTCTCTGTCCCGGATTCTCAGAATTTCCTGAGTGGTGGAAATGTCTTTTGTCATTCATAAGGAACTCCTTGCCGTCCTATCTAAGTTTTTGTTAATGATGTGACGTAGGGTGGAGCCCCTACAGAGCCTCAGGACGGGGCTGGTCACCTGAAAGACCAAGTTATTAGGGCTGGAACTTCCACCCCACCCACCAACCTCTGAGAAGGTGGCTGGACATCTAGCTCTGTGCAGTCTTTTTTTTTTTTTAATTGAAGGATAGTCGGTTTGCAATGTTGGGTTAATTTCCGGCATACAGCATGGTGATTCAGTTACATATATATATATATATATATATATATATTCCTTTTCATATTCTTTTTTATTATAGGCTATTACAAGGTATTGAATATAGTTCCCTGTGCTATACAGTAGGACCTTGCTATTTATCTATTTTATACATAGTAGTTAGTATCTACAAATTACAAAGTCTTGAATAACAAGATGTGATGCATTTCCTGGTTGGTAATCATACTGAGCCGTTGGAAGGGTGGCACACCAGAGATTCTGAGGAAACTCTGGACCCCCTACCCTTACACCTTCCCTGTGTATCTCTTCCTTCAGGTTGTTGCTGAGCTGTATCCTTTAGAAGAAACCAGTAAACCTAAGGAAAGTATTTCACTGAGTTCTGTGAGCTGTTCTAGCAAATGATTAAACCTGAAGATAGGGTCGTCGGAACCACTGATTTACAGCTGGTCGGTCAGAAGTACAGGTGGGTAGGACTTTTGACTGGCATCCGAGGCGGGAGCCTTCCTTGGGGACTGAGTCCTTGAATCTGTGGGATCTGATACTAACTGCGGGTAGTTAGTGTCAGGACTGAATTGCCGGATGCCCAGCTGGTGTCTGGAGAAGGAGTTGTTGCTGTCTTAGCTTTGACACTATTCCCACTCTCCCAGTGGTGATGGTTGACCCTGTGCAAATGGATGGTACTTATATAATTGTTAGCTTTTCCACTGAAAAGGGCCTGAGGTATAAAGCTGAGGTTGAAATGATGTTCCGTGTCATTCGCTTTAAGAAAGCAGTTACCTGTGTGATAAGTTTCAGAGGGACTGCCTTCAAGTCTGTAAAATTAACATTGCAGAGCTTACAGAAATAAGCTTCAGGGAGTTGAAAAATCATTCCCCGACTGTGATGCTGAAAGCATGAGCTGTTACTTCCTGCTGATTAACCTAACTAGTCTGCTTATTGGTCCTGTCTCACTGCAGAAGGAACACAGTCAAAGTCACATAAGTCTCTGGAGGAGGAGGGGGTATTGCCTCGATGTTTTGATTTTCCATTTACCAATCCAGCCCCTAAGCTAGTTGCAGGCAGCGTGTGAGCCTTTTTTCCAGCTCTGTCCGAGAGTTCTCAGCATTCTTTATCAGCGACATCCCTGCTAACACAGAAAGGGCCAGTGCATTGCTCCTATTAATATGCTGAAAATATTTGCTTCCGACATCTGTCATTTTGCATAACTCTGGATACAAACCATAGACACCATCTGGGATGTCAGAGCAAAGGGGAATGTGATGGTTTGAAATTCTCTTCCGATTTAATTTCACAGTTTTTAGAATTCTTGTTTTTCTTCCATGATAATCACAGGACAAAATAATGAACAATTCTCCTCTGAGTGAGTGATGGAATTACTACAAATTAAGAAACTGTTATGAATATAATTTACAAATAATTATATGACAGAAGCATGAAAAGTGCAGAACTAATGAAACAAAATTAATTAAAGCTACTGAGAGATGATTTTGGTTTTTATTTATTTGTTTTGGTCCCTTCAGGACAGACTCTCCCAAAGTGCTTTACAACACTGAGAACTACAATTCAAAAAGATATCAGGAAGAATATTTTTTTAAAAAGGGTATCTGAAGAACTCACTCATAACTGTGTATGGCAGATGTGTTGGGTTGCATTGCCCGTGGCTCAAGGTATAGGTCTCATCAGAACCTTCTAAAACACAGAGCTGTCCTAATGTGAAATGTTACATCTATTGACAGGAACATGAGGTGGGGGCAAATAAGTCGATGTCTAACCGGTGCTTCCTCATTGGAAGGGACGTCAGAAAAGTAAACAAAGTAAGACCTCTGAAAATTATTTCTTCCATAAAAGTGAAGAGGAAACTGGTAAAAATTGTCAGAATATATTTGTCTTTTCAACAAATGGAGCTGGAACAACTGGACATACACATGCGAAGAAACGAACCTAGGCACAGACTTCATCCCCTTCACAAAAATTGAAAATGGATCATAGACCAAAATGTAAAATGAGAAACTATAAAACTTCTAGAGAATAATGCAAGAGAAAGCCTGGATGACCTTGGGTATGCCTGTGACTTTCTAGATAAAACATCAAAGGCACCATCTATGAAAGAAATTAGCTGGCCTTCATGAAACAAAAACAATTTATGCTCTGTGAACGGCAATATCGAGAGAACAAGAAGACAAGCCACATTCAGGGAGAAAATATTTGCAAAAAGACACATCTGATCAATGATTTTTTCCAAAATATACAAAATACTCTTAAAACTCAACAATAAGAAGGCAAAAACACTGATTAAAATGGGCCAAAGACCTGAACAGACACCTCACCAAAGAGGATATGCAGATGGCAAGTAAGCATATAAAAAGATGTGCCCCGTCATCTGTCATCAGGGAGATGCAAATTAAAACAGCAACATAATTTTCTTTTTAAACTCCGACCACCTTCAAGACTTTATCGGTTATCCTGGTTTTTAGCAATTTGACCATAAAGAACCTGGGTGATTTTTTTTTTCCCTCCAGCTTGGAATTCTCTGAGTTTCTTGAATCAATGGTTTATTGTCTTGAATTAATTTTGGAAAATTTTCAACCATTATCTCTTCAAATATTTCTTTGTTGCTAGTCTCTATCTTTCCCTTCTGGGACTCCGATTTCACATACAGTAGGTTGTTTGATACTGTGCCACAGCTCTTGGTTGCTCTAAGCTTAAAAAAAAATTACTTAGTTTTCTCTTTATGTTTCAGTTTGAATAATTCCTATGAACCTTCACATTGCTTGACCCCTTTTTCAGTTCTTCCCAGTCTGCTCGTAAGTCCATTATAGGAGTTCTTCCTCTCTGATTTCATGTTTATTTATGCCTAGAATTTGCATTTACCCTTTTTTATAGTTCTATCTCTCTGCAAGAATTTCCCATTTGTTCGTGCATACTGTCCACATTTTCTGCTGGTTCCTTTAACATATTAATCCTAGTTTTTTTTAAAGACCTTGTTTGATAGTTCCAACCTCTGGGCCATATCTGGATCTAGTTTTGCTGATAGGTTTACCTCTTAACAGACTGCTTTTTCTTGTTTTTTTTTGGTGTATCTTATAGTTTGTTGTTGTTGTTTATCAGCTTTTTAAAAATAGACTGTGTGTTTTGTTTTTTTTTTAAAAGAGGACACTATGAACTCATCTACAAAACAGAAACAGACTCATAGACATAGTAAACAATCTTACGCTTACTGGGGGAAAGGGGTGAGAAGGGAAAAATTTGGGAGTTTGAGACTTGTAAATGTTAACCACTATATATAAAAATAGATTAAAAAAAATTTCTTCTGTATGGCACCGGGAACTATATTCAATATCTTGTAATAAGCTTTAATGAAAAAGAATATGAAAACAAATATATCTATATATATGCATGACTGGGACATTATGCTGTACACCAGAAACTGACACATTGTAGCTGACTATATTTCAATTTAAAAAATTTTTTAAAATGTAGTACATCTTGAATATTCAAAAAATTTTACATAGTTTTTTTTAAGAAATTTTAGATTTGCAGCAAAGAGAATTGCTGCATACCCCCTGCCCCCGCCCCACACACAGGGGGGCAGCCTCAGTCCCTTTCTGTCCCAGCTCAGTTTGCAAAAGGCTCTGACATGTAATTCTTCTCTATTTGTAAGTGTTCCATTTAGTTTGCTTTCAATGATTAACTGTAAGTCATTTGAAAACACACACAGACACAGCTTTCCTCACTATCAGCAACCCCCCCCCCAGGGGGATGCATTTGTTTTAACTGATGAACCTACCCTGACAAACTAGGATCACCCAAAGCCCATAGTTTACATTAGGGTTCACTTTTGGTGTTGTACATGCTATGGGTTTTGAAAGTGCACGAGGACGTGTATCTAGCATCGTCGGGTCCTACGGAACAGCTTCCCTCCTCTAAAGATCCTCTGTGCTCCTCCTACTCACCCCTCCCTCCCCACAACTGTTGGCAACCAACCACTGATCCTTTTACTGTTTTATGTTAACCTTTTATGGTTTTGTCTTCTCCAAAATGTCATGTAGCTGGAATCAGACTGTATGGAGCCTTTCAGAGAGGCTTCTTTCACTTAGGAATATGCATAAGATTCTTTCATGTCTTTTCATGGCTTGATAGTTCCTCTCTTTTTTGTACTAAATCATATCTCATGGTCTGGATTACCAGTTTATTTATCCACTCAACTATTGAAGAACATCCTGGTTTCTTCCAAGTTTGGACAATTATTAATAAAGCTGCACAAACATCCATGTGCAGATTTGTGTTGGACGTAAGTTTTCAAGCCCTTCGAGTAAATTCCAAGGAATGTGATGGCTGTGTTCTATGTTAAGAGTATGTTTAGCTTTGTAGGAAACTGTCAAAACTGTCATCCAGGGTGACTAGACCGTTTTGCATTCCCACCAGCCACGAAGGAGAATTCCTGTCGCTCCACATTCTCATCAGTGTTTGGTGCTGGCAATGTTCTGGGTTTTTGCCGTTCTGATAGGTGTGTGGTGATATCTCATTTCTGTTTCAGTTTGCAATTCCCTACTGACATACGACATTGCGTATCTTTTCATATGCTTATTTGCCATCTGTACATCTTCTTTGGTGAGGTGTTCAGATCTTTTGCCTATTTTCCCCCCTTTTCAATAGACTTTACTGTGCTTGCTTCGGCAGCACATACACTATGTAGACTTTACTTTTTAGAGCAGTTTTAGGTTCACAGTATGTGTTTCAGATTGGCTTTGTTCATTTAGTAAATGTGCATTTAAGATTCCTCCATGTCTTTTCATGGCTTAATAGCTCATTTCTTTTTAGCGCTGAGTAATATTCCATTGTCTGTCATAATTTTACATAGTATAATAAATAATGATACTTTAAAAATGGGATATCTTGACCTAACAGAAGATTTTTCTGGCCTGCTTTTCTGTAAATTCATTGATTAGATCATTGCAAGCTGCACTTTTAGCAATTTCATTTTTCATCAATATAATTGAAAGCAACATCAATCACTCTTGCCAGATGCCAGATCACTAATAATTTTGGATAATTTTTAATTTTGAGAAAGAAGAAAATATTTCTGGAGCTCTTAAGGGCATTGGTCTGTTGACACCATGATACATTTCTGATAAATTACTTTAAACTATAATTTAGCACATCTAGAGATTATTCTCACAGAATAATTTTTCTAAAAAAAAGGATTTAATTCTTAGTACAAAATTGATTTCCTGTAAGTCTGAATTGAGTTGTAAATTTCAAATTACACACTGGCGTTTTAATAGTTTTTCTGGTATCTCCTCTAACTTGTGGAGGTTTTTGAAACTGGCCTCATCATTTTTATGTAACTTCAAACACTAATTTATGCATTCTGAAATTGTATCTTCAATTACAATGAAGATTTAATTTTAAGAATTTTTTCCTCGTTAATATTTGCTTTATTCGGAGCTCCTTATGGAAGTGGTGTTCTTTTCCGTTGAATGCCATGACCTTTAAATTTCATTTCCAAGCCTGTGGATATTTGCTTTGCTTTGCTTTGCTTTGCAATGTTCCAGCAGTTTTAAAGACTGGAGAGCCTGATCTCTGAGAATTCTAATAGCTTCCTGATAAGCTTCAATGCAATGCCCACGTGTATGGTTTCCCTTTGTAATAATTTACTGGCAAACTTTACTGCTTGAGCACCCACAGTTCCTGTCCTGGGGCTCAGGCCGGAGAGCTAATACTTGTGCAGACACTGCAAGGATGGGCTCTGGGGACAGAGGGTCTTGCTGCCTCCCACCCCAGGTGCTGGCAGCCACTCTTTTTTCCCTGTAGCTGCAGCTGGTCTGTCTCCACTGCTTCTGCTGCTGCTGCTGCAACTGTCATCAGCCCCAATCAGGGCCAAGTCCTGGCCCGGCCACCTTGGGACCCCACTGGGCCCAGACTGTCCCCAAGGCATCCATATATGTGCTTGGCCATCAAGCCAATTGCTCAGGGCTTGTCTCCTGACATTTCTCTGCTGCTGACATGCATATTCCATTGTCCCTTAGGGCTTCACGTACAAAACACAAATGCAGAGATTAAATTATCAAAAATTTCAAGATGGCACCAGTAGAGCATTAAACCACACACAGTAAGTGAAAGAAACCAGTCACAAAAGACCACATATCAGAGGATTCCATTTATGTGAAACCAAGTCCCAAACTCAGGAAGGCAGGCTTGGCTTTCACTTGTCTGTTTCCCAGTGTAGTGTCACCTCCCATCAGTAGCACCCGAGGGCCATTGGAGTGGCGGCAGGCATCCTTTCCCCTGTGTGACGCCCCCTTCTGCTGTCTCCCAGAGCAGTTACCCCACCTCCTCCGTAGGCTCCCTTCTATGTGGTTGTGCCTGATCTTCTCCATGGGCTTGCAAGACTATTACTCCACGATGCCAATGGGCCCTTCCAGTTCAACGGACCCTTCGGATCAACGTCTTCTCACGCTTGTAATCAACAAGCTGCCTGTTTTGCCAGAGAAACGACTCAATTCCTTGCATGAACTGGACCGCTCTTCTCCTCCCACCCACAGCCCCTGTGTCCTCTCTGTTGGCAGCAGTGGCTTGAAGAGAGGGATACAGACAACATTCAAAGAGATCACATTCTTACAATGCAGGGATTACAGTCCAAGGAGTGTTAGAGAAGACACGTTTGGATGGTGTGTTGTTCTATGTTTGAAGCTATAACTTCCCAACAGAAAAGCTGACCTGACTGGAATGCAAATTATTGTTCACGTTTTCCTGCATGTCCTGGATAAGACCTGCATTTGTAGTCGTGATCAGTGAGGCACTGTAACGACCTGTGAGAGAGTCATTAGAAGCCCAGTGGACGGTGCAGCTTCACAAGTAATGACGTAGCCAGCATTAAGTACACGGTGCGGGGAGCTGCCGAGGCTGGAGGCCTCTGTGGTTCAACGCATCCTGGTTCTGTGGAGCCCCGCATTGTGAGTGTGAACAATGCTGCTCACCTTTCTTTCATGATGAGATATAAACTTTTTTATTGAGTGTCCACTAGCTGATGAATGTATAGCTAAAATGTGTAGTATATCCACACAACAGAATATTATTAATTGGGCAGTAAAAATTAATGAAATACTGACACGTGCTACAACATGGATGAACCTCGGTGAAAAGGAATCAGTCACAGAAGTCCACATAGTGTATGATTCCATTCCTGTGAAATGTCTGGAATAGGGAAGTCTGTACAGACAGAGAGTAGATTAATGGTTGCTTGGGGCTTGAGTAGGGGGGTGGAGTGGGGCGTGGAGGAGTGGAGGGAGTGGGGAATGACATCCAATGGGGACAAGGCTCCTTTTAGAAGGGACAAAATATTCTAAAATCAGATCATGGCAATGGTTGCCCAACCTGGTAAATGTACCAAAAAAAAAAAAAAAAAAGACTTTAAATGGGTGGATTGTATAATATGTGACCAATATCTCAATAAAATATACAAATTTTTTGTATTTGGGTTTTAAAGTATTAATGACTTATTACAAATTACAGGCATACCTCATTTTCTCGTACTTCACAGATAACCGCTTTTTCTCCAAATTGGACGTTTGTGGCCACCCTGCCTACAGCAAGTCTATCGGCATCATTTTTCTAAAAGCATTAGTTCACTTTGTGTCTCTGTCTCACATTTTGGTAATTCTCGCACTATTTCAGACTTTTTCGTGATTGTTACGTGTTACAGTGATCTGTGATCAGTCATCTTTGATGTTACTGTATAATTGTTTGGGGGAGCCATGAACCACACTCACCTAAGACAACAAACTTAATTGATAAATGCTGTTTTGACTGTTCCACTAACTGGCTGTTCCCCCAACTCTCCCCCTCTCCTCGGGCCTCCCTATTCTCTGAGACACAACAACATTGAAATTAGGCCCAATAATAACCCTACAATGGCCTCTAAGTATTCAAGTGAAAGGAAGAGCACGTCAGTTGGGCAGACTTCATTGTTGTCTCATTTTTAAGACATTGCCGCAGCCCCAACCTTCAGCACCTGCCACCCTGACCAGTCAGAAGCCGTCAACCCCGAGGGAAGACCCTCCATCAGCAAAAAATTATGACTCGCTGAAGGCTCAGATGATGGTTAGCATTGTTAGTAATGAAGTATTTTTAATTAAGATATGGACATTGTTTTTTAGACACAATGCCGTTGCACACTTAATAGACTACAGAATAGTGTAAACATAACTTTTATATATGCCCTGAGAAACCAAAAAAAATGTGTGTGCCTCACTTTATTACAATGTTTGCTGTATTGTGGTGGTCTGGACCCGAACCTGCAATATCTCCCAGGCCTGCCTGAATAATTCAGCTCTAAATATTAGGAGAGTCTCACTTCAGAACTGGGTTACTTAGACTAGTAACTTTAGGCTAAGGCCAGGTTTGTAGTACAGAACACAACAAATAAAAAAGGCCAAGTTATAAATAGGCTGGTTCTCGAGCTTCTCCCACTCTGTGACTTGCCTCCTGTTTTCCTCCAACATCTGTCAAATTCTGACGTGAGGATCTCAGCACAGCCGTTGGAACACTGGACGAAAGAAGACTCGTGGTGTGTAGTGTGTGCCTGGCAACGGAAGCTTATAAATCAAGCTGAAAGGTGGTGAATCCGCAAGATTGATGGCTCATGGGGAAATATGCCAACTCAAATGCAAGTTGATACCAAACCAAATGGAGCAGCATCTTCTTACCTAGCACTGCTCACGCTGTCAGGCGGTCTTTGCGAGAATTCACTGCAGCACGTTCAACTGAAATGGAGTCTCCCATGACTTGACGCTTTCAGGTGCTGCTCAAGACGGTTTCTGACCAGCTTGCAGAAGAGATGGACAGTCTCCAGCGCATGCCTTTGGCTGAAACGGCGAAAGGGATTTGAAAAACATTAATTCCGGAGTCCCTTAAAATAGCGATGGGAATATGGGGCCTTCATTTTAACTTCATTTAACCCTTGAGGACAAGAGGCACCCCATGCCTTTACTTAGGGAAGCTTAGCCTGGCTTTAAAACCTTTTGAAAATGATCTGCCAGGGTCACGAATTAGGAATGTTCAACAGATCAGGAATCGTGAATGTCTTTCTCTGTGAGTATTTTTTTCCCCTCTTCTTTTTCTCTAATGGAAATGGCAGTGGTTGAAATTGCTTCTTGAAATATCTGGAGTTCCAGCCATCTTTCAGGAATCCCCATTTTCTGGGCAAATTTTGCCTCGTAATCCTAGGTCAAGAGGTCATCTCTCCGCGATGAGCCACTCAAGACTGGTTAAGAGCTGACGTCCTCTGGTCTTCTGTTTCCGGCTCACTTCTGGGGGGGACTTCTCTTCTGTCTACAGGGTGCCTTTGCGCCTCTTTGTGCTGCCCGGCCTCCCCCCAGGACAGTCAAGACTCATACAAACACCAGCTCTGCTTAAACCGGAAGGGGTCTCTGTGGAACCTCCTGCGGCTCCCTCTGAATCCACTGGTGTTCTGAATAATGACCTGAGATCTGTTTTCGTTCATGCAGTCCTTCTGCGTTTTATATTCCTGGCATCAGGTTTAGGATTTGAAAGCCTGCATTTCAAATTCTCACTTTCTCTAGCTGAAAATTGTCTTATGCTATCGAGCACTAGATTGAGTTATTTACTAAGACAGTCTGCTTTTTTTTTTAATGGTATATATTTTATTTATTTTTAAAATATTTATTTATGTATTTATGTATTTAATGGAGGTACTGGGGATTGAGCCCAGGACCTCTCCCATGCTCAAATTAAGCACATGCTCTACCACTGACCTACACCCCCGTACTTTCTTTATACACTGTCTCTGACTAGAAACTTAAAAGAGCTGTTTTTTACAGACTCATGTTCCTTCCACCCTGACTTGATTATATTTTAAGGGGTGTTAGACCAACACATTTCCTGAACTAGGGAACACTAAATCTCCTAAGGCATATATAGAATAGTGAGTGATATTTTAAATTTTATGACCAGTTTTTAAAAAGGGGGCAGGAGAAGAAGACGTGAGCTGTGGACATGGGAGACACAGAGACAGAAGGAAAAAGCGTTTTTGGAATCTTGGAGAAGCCGGTGTTCATCAGACCTCAAAATACCCCAGAACATGAACCTAATGCATCAGCTCTGGGATTTGGAGAAAGAACACAGTAACTAGATGCTCCCATAAGGCCCTGACATGCAGGTGCCCAACCAGAATCACTCAGCGTTCCTGAGTGAAAGGTACAAGCACTTGGTCCATTCGACATCTTCATTCTAAGAAAACAGGCCTACTGAGAAGGGAGGATATGTTTAAAAAACAAAGACACTGGACTAGATTAACAAAAGTTTCACAACATTCATTCAAAAAATATTTATTAATGATGTGTCACGTGTTAGCACTGTTCGAGGCACTGAAAATACAGCCATGAGCAAAATAGACATAATTCCTGCCCCCAAGGAGCTACAGTTTAGTGGGAAGAGACAGTCAAATAACCATGGGCTATAAAGAAAGGTTCACGGGAATGGGGGGGGGGGGGTAACACGTCCTTGGGACATTTTCTCTTTTCATTGGTGTTTTTTCCTTTCTGTTTGAATTGTCTTTATCTACCATCTCAAATTTCCACAGATGCAAGATTCATTTGGATTACTGTCATATTAGCAGTACAAACATTATTAAAATTCTCTGAGAAGGTGAAGGTCAGATAAGCATCCTTTAGTTGGAGTTTCACAGACTATGGTCTTCCTCCTAATCTATTCATTTATTTATTTTTAGAGGAGGTACTGGGGATTGAACCCAGAACCTCATGCATGCTAAACATGCACTCTACCACGTGAGCCATAACCTCCCTTCTTTCCTCCTAATCTAGATGGCGGTGGATGAGAGTTTTGATGGGTCAGAGGAAACAGAACGTTGCAGAGCATAAAATAGGTATCCGTGGAGTGGTTGCGGGACAGAGGGAGTGAGGGAAATGGACATTTGAGAGCAGAGCACTGCAGGCAGAGGGGGAGTGAGTGACGATGTGCTCGGGACACAGCAAGCTGGTCCATGTGGCTGTAACAGAATGAGCATAAGAGGAGTGCCAGGAGGAGATGGAACTCGGAGCCAGGTTAAGTGGGGCCTTTTAGGCCGTCATAAGGACTTGGGTTTTACTATATGATGGGATGCCACTGAAAGACTGATTCGCTGAATCTCTTTAGCTGCTTTGTCGAAAATAAACAGAAGGCAAAGGGAACCACCAGGAAGATCGGTTAGGAGGCTGTTACAATCGTCCTCGCAGATGTGATTAATAATGGTCTAGATGAGGTGTGGAGCAGGGGAGCAGCAAGCTGCCCAATGTGTTTTCCAAGGTCAGATGGACAGAATTCGCAGACAAACTTGTTTTGGAGTAGAAGAGAACAAAAGGAGTCAAAGATGACTCCAAGATTTTTGGCTTCAGCAGCTAGAAGATGGAATTGCCCTTGACCATGAAGAGGAAGACTAGAAAAGAATAAGTTCATGGCTGGGAGGGAGTATAATAGTCAGGGGCTAACATGCTCTGTTGGAGAGGTCCGTTAGACACGCGAAGGGCAGTGTTGAGAAGGCAGCTAGATATGCAAGTGTGGATAGAAGGGTTCTGTTGCTGGTATTTATTTGGGAGTCATCAGAGAGTCAAGGGTGTTTAAAGCCACCGGACAGGATGAGATCCCCTAGGGAGAGGGTGTAGCTGGAAAAGACTTCTGAAGCCTTCACCTAGGACACTCCGGGATGTGGAGGACAGGAAGAAGGGGCTATCCAGCAAAGCAGAATGAGAAGGAACCATTCGCCTCCCATCCAAGTACTAACCAGGCCCGACCCTGCTTAGCTTCCGAGATCAGATGAGATTGGGTGCGTTCAGGGTGGTATGGCCGTAGACAGAAGGAACCATCTGTGAGATTGGAGGAGATTCTAGAGTAAGTATACTTTGTACCCTGGAGACCAAGTGGAAAAAAAAAAAAAAAGCATTGTAAGAAAGAATGATCATTGTGTCAAATGTTGGCAGGAAAAGATAATGACAGAGAACTGACAATCGAATCTGGTAATGTGAAGGCATTTCATTGGAATGCTGGAGACAAAGCCAGGGAAAGAATGGAAGGCCAGAGAGACAAAAACAGACAGCAATTTCGAGTTGTTTCTCCATAAAAGTGAGCAAAGAAAATGGGATATTACTTGGCAGGGAATGTGGTGCCATTTATTGTCATTGTTCTTTTTGTCTTCTTTTTTGTTTTTGAGATTAGAAGCATAACAACACTACATGGCAGTAGAAGAGTCCAGCGGACGGGGGAATCACGGATAACTGAGACGGAGGGCATGACTGCAGGAAGGGAGTTCCTGTGCAGGCTCGGAGTGGTTGGCCTTGGCATTGGACAGCCATCCATCATAAGGAGACGGGAGTCAGGCCGACCAGGAGTTCCAGGAGAAATAACAGGCGGAGATCTCCGGTTAACTCGGTGGTTGTTGTCAGTGAAGTAAGAGGTGAGGTCATCACCCTGTGAGTGTGGAGGGAGGAGGGGTCCTGGTGGTTTGAAGAAAGAAGAAAAAGTAGAAAAGGGATCTCGGAGAGTGAAAGTAAATTGACTCAGTGCAGCGGGGATGGCTTGGGCTTTGTCATGAACTGAAGGAATGGACGGTCAGCACAGTTGTGTGTTAGTCTAAGCTTCTCTCTAGCCACCCGACTGCAGAAGCCAAGTCGGCTGAGTTGGGTTTAAACAGTGTTGAGAGGTGAGGAAAGAAGCACGCTGGCTCAGAAGGTTTGCCAGTGGGGGATCAGCTCGATGGGCCAGGAATCTGAGTCCCATAAAGCAGCAAAAGCCAAACTGAACAGCTGAAAGGTGGGCGGGTTTGATGGGAATGTTTTGGAGGTCCTGGTGGTACCGGAGGTGCTCAGGTCAGAGTGGAGACGGGAGTGAGCCAGATCGATGGGGGGTAGTGGTCAGAGGGTGGGAGGCTGGAAACAGAATTTACTCTTGGAGATTCCGATAGTCGCAAAGTCTAAGATGACACCGTGTAGGTGGCTGGCTGAGGTTGGATGGAAAATTTGAGGTGAGGAGGTCAAGGCCAAAGTATTGAACAGATTATTTCTGTCAGTGATTTCCAATGTTTTGGCAACTCACTGGATTAACAGACCACTTGTTAAAGTATTTAAGCAGGTCCTGCAAACTCTCTCCCACACTAAGTACTTCGCGGAAGTGCTTCCCCGTAATCCTAAATGCACTCCTGTTGGCTCAAGAGGAACAAAGTCTTGTTTCAGATCTTCAAATGATGTGAAAGTGACATATTAAAAAAAAAAAAAAGTTTTTTAATCTCTCGGTTCTGGATAGTTAACAATTTAATCTACTCCTGGAAAGAGAAATCTGATTAATTTAAGATGAATTTTAAAGACTTAAATAGAAAGACAATAATTTCTTCAATTTCTTTTTCCTTCTCTTAACCAGCTATAGGAAGCTTCTTTATTTTTTCATGATGCAATTAGAAAATTGCCAGTAAACTACATCTTAAATTTAGTCAGAATGATCCGGAAGTAACACTGAACTGACGAAGATGTGGAAAATATTTGGTGCGACACTCAAGCACCAGCAGCTCAGAGCTGAAGCTGCTGCAAGCTTTTTGCAGTCAAAACTCTTCCATCACTATTTACCACAGTTTATAGGCACTTTTTTCAATCTGTGATAATTCACTTTTTTCAAATTGGTGGGAAATAGAAGTTTATAAAAGCTAAAAGGCAAACGTACGCTCTAAAGATCACAGAAGAACCTTTCTGAAATTTGGAGGCTGTTACGTCTCAGGAAGGCACAAAAGTACAATAAAAGTCTGTTGTAAAGGCTGGGAATTGTTAGCTGCCACCACGTCACACCCTGGGTGGGTAAAACAGCAAGTTCTTCTCTCGGGACCAAAACCATTACCTCCACTGAGGCCACACGACCCCGTATCACTTGTCTAAAACCTGAGCCCTGGGGGAGAAAGCTAGCCAGTTGGCCCAGCATCGTTGTTGTCCGTACGTGGGAAGTTTCTAAGATTAGTGCACTATATAAATAAGCTAAGGGCCCTGCTCAAATACAGTAATTAGATCTTGCTGCTCAGAGCCAGTAGATAGCAAAACGCTGCTCTTTGAAGACAGTCAAGAACAGGGAAGAAAAGGAAAACTCTACATGTTTTTAAAAACCGAAACAATACAGTGATGCTCTAAATAATGGAGACTGCTAAGTCAAGAACCTGCTAGCAAGTGGGTAACTGAGGAAGTTATCTGAAAAATTGTAAGGATTTTTTGGGGGGAGGTACTGTTATGCTGTGCCCCACAATGACTGTAGACCAGGAATCGCTCTCAACTCCTGAAAGTGTGACATTGAGGGGCTGCAGGTTTTTATCCTGAGATCAGAAAAAACAGACAAAAAGAAAACTCCTGTGGAGTCAGGAGAACGTCCGTTACCCTAATAATGAGAGAGAAAGCTGGTCACTACCTTACAGGGTTTACAGAAACCTTAAGTAAGAGGTCCGTTGCATCTGCGTGTCGCTAGATAAATGCCTTGAAATTAAGACAGGTTAGTATTTCTGTCTCATACTGATGGACAAGACCCAGACTGCAGCTGTTAATCTTCTGTTGCTCAAAGTGTTTCCCGGAGTAGCACGCTAAAGCTGTGCTCAAAATTCTCTTTACATCCTTTTGATGACATCATACAGAAAGATGCAATTTGGCATTTACATGTTTTTTACCCCTACCTAATATTATTTACTAATCACACCTTTTCAAAAAGGGAGGTAGGGTTTGGGCTCTTCTTTCACAGACAATACTACATAGCTGGAATTTAATAAAGTTGCTTTGTTTTCATAATATTTTTTAATCTTCAACGCACAGAAAGTGATAATAATTTTCCCTTTACCAAAGTGATTGATATGCTCCTTTCTAAAAATAAGTTGACGTCAAAATGTGAGTTGTTTTGAAGAAAAGTATAGAGTTAGTAATACTTTTAAATATTAAATTAGAATGGTTTGTGGAAAGGGCAAACATCCATCAGGCTCTTTCTAGTGTCTGACATGTAGAAAAACCCTGCCTACAAGTCTGGTTACCACATACACAAATTAAAAGCTGTTATTTTATTTTTATTTTTTTAAGAGCTATTATTTTATAAACTACCCAATTAGTGAACCTTGTGCCCAGAACTCTTTCCTACGAGCAATATTAAGGGGCATGAATAAAGACCACATTTTTAGGATATCCGTATCTTAAATCACGCTTTACAGCTGAACAGACTACAGGCCAAGGACAGGTGACCTGACTGGGGTCCTGGAGGAGCCACATCTGGAATCCTAGTCCCGGCCTCTGCCTTCCCATTCAGGATGTGACAAAGGAGCTTTGGTTGCTCTGATTGATGGAGAGTTTAGGCAGCACAGCAAAGGTAATTGCAAGATAACTTTTACTTTATTTAAAATAGATTTTGAATGGCACCACATGATAAGGACTTGATTCAAAGGCTGAAGAGCTGTCTCGCTTCTTTCTACCAACTGCTCCTTCAAGGCTCCTTTTCAGGTGGGGGAGATGAGGACAGACCCCTTGGAGGAAGCCACCTGCTGGGTGTATAAAAAGGCCGACGGAGCTACCATTTTCCTGGCTGACGGTGGAGAGGGTTTGAAATTTTAAGTTATTTTGTACAGTTCTCTTTTTCTCACACTTGCATCCAGGCAAAAGAATGAATTCATTTGAAGTTATGACCAAAAGCTCCAGCTGACCCTGTTTTGACGGGCAGTCCCGGTCCATTCAAATTCCCCGTCTCCTGAGTGAGTGTCTCCCCGCTCCTCACACGCACCTTCCACTCCCTCCCGCAGACTTCCAGCACCTTCCCCATCTCAGCGCTTCGCTAGGAGCCCGGAAGCTGCTAGAAGAGAACGATCCCATTTTCCCAGCACCAAACTTAGCACGCGGTGTGCATGGACACCAATTCGCTCCGAACCTCAGCACCACTGCGTTAATAGACTTTTGTCTTGTTCTGGTCACTGCTTTATCCTCAGCACCCCAAACAGTGCCCTGGAAATAACAGGTATGCAGTATTTTTGAATAAATGAGTAAAAACACTGCCTGCCCTTCTGACACATGAACTGGAGCTGCCCCTGGGCCTGCTGGACGTTAACCCCTCATAGTCCTGGCTGCCTCTCCTTGCCCGCTCAGATGCCACGCCTGCAATCACCACTCCGCCTCCAGCTCTCATCGGTCCCCTTCTGATGGAATATTCCAATCAGCATATAATCATGCTGTTTTCTCCTTAGGAGTTCGAATCCTCCCTTAGCTCACCTGCCCCAGTCTTCTGTTCCCCTTTACATGGAACCGTGAGCTGGCCACAGCTGCTGCCTCCGCTTCCAGCCGCTCCTGCTCCTAATCCTCTCCAACCAACCCTTCATCCCAGACCCCACAGCCGGTTAAACTTAACGGTCCTCAGCTTACTTGCACGGCGCTTGAGATCGCTCCCTTCTTGAAACACTTTCTTCATGTCTACTGCTGGTGTGCCGTTTTCCTGGTTTATCTCACTGAGGGATCTCCCAGTCTCCTCTGCTGGCTCCTTCCCCACTGACACGTTGCACTGCAAGGCCGGCGCCCCCCTCCTCTGCATCCGCACCAGCTTCTCCTCAAAATGTGGGTCCCTGAACCGGCAGCATCAGCACCACTGAGGAGCCTGTTAGAAATGTAGGATCTCAGGCCCCAGGCCAGAACTACTGAACCAGAATCTGCATCTTCAGAAAACTAGGTGATGCACTTGCATCTCAAAATGGGAGAAGCACTGATCTGCTTACATGAGTGATTTCAGGCAAATGACTTTCAATTCCCTTCATAGGCTGAATTCCCAGTGTTTTATCTCCTGTCTTTTCCCTTAACTTCAGTCCCTCAACTCCATGCTGGGTCCTCCCAGACCTAAATGCAAAACAGAGGTCTTAATTTTTTTTCCTCTCTCAAGCCAAAAGCCCGAGTCATCCTTGCCATCCCTTTGCTTTCCAGTCTCTGCACCTCTAAACACCAGCGGAGTCCTACGACTCGCCACCACTTCCACTGTTACCACCCTCATCTCAGCCAGCAATCTTTTTGGGGCAGACTTCTGAAAGAGCCTCTAGAATGTCTGGTCCAGGAACAGGGACTTTTCTTTTTCTTCACCCATCACTACTTAGAACAGTGCCTAGCACACAAGAGCACCCAAGTATTGAGTCTTCAAGTGTTGCTGGTGGAACTTCTGGGGGCAGGGGACAGACTCTCAGAGAAATGTCAGCACTCATGCGTGTTTCAGGGCCACACACATCTGGATGTGGCGAACCCATTAGCAGTTTTCAATAGATTCAACGTCTCATAATACAGCAGTGGTCCTACAACTCTTCTGTACATTAGAATCACCTGGGGATCTTTTAAAAATTCTAATATTTAAACTACATTCCAAATGAATTAGATCACAATTGCTGGGGGTGGGACACAGGTTATCAGTTTTTCAGAAGCTCTTGAAGTAATTCCAATGTGAGACAAGTTTGGGAATCACAGGTATAGAGGAGGAGTTGGCAAGCATGATATGAACTAGTACGTGAAATCTATGATACTTAAAAAAAGAAATGCCAGTCAGAATGTTTATGCAAACGTAAAACTTCTATTTCCTATGTGGTACAGAAAACAAAAAGTAATTCTTAAACTGTTTCAAACATTAGGTCTTAAAGAGAACACATCTTTCAGGATGTTCCATGTTTGTTTTCCTGTCAAGCCTAGTCCAAATTTGGGGACTTCTATTGGTAGGTTCATTTTTTTCCCCATGTGCTGAGGCAGATTTATGTACGAAGGTGCCAACCTCTATGTAAGTCTCATCTGAAAGCTTTGGGGGCTTTGCACATACTGATATTTTTAACGGTATCAGGTAAACAGCTCTATCCTGGTAACAAGAATATAATCACTAAGACAAAATGCTGTATTCTCAAGAGAGAAAAGGATTTCTTCACAACTCAGTATTTCTTGCTCTAGAGATAATATAATCAACTCTGGTCATCAGTCAAAATATCCTTAGGATGGAAGCTAATCAAATATTGTGCAATTACCTGTCTCTAAGCTTGCCTTTAAACTGTCTTCATACCTCAGAATGAAGGACAAAATTAATGAGAGAAAACCAAAATCAAAAAATTTGATTATTAAAATCCTCACTACAGTGTAAACACTGCAGATTTGGAAAGAACCTTGGAGAAAGCTAAGCCAACTGTATACTACAGAAAAAGGGCCTGACACCGAGATGGGGTGAAATAACATGCCTAAAACTCACACAGGAGAGCAAGAAGAGAAAAAAACATTTTTTTTCTTTTTTTTTTCAAACAAGCAGACAGGATTTTTCACAGATTAATCAAAAAGAATGAAGATCATTAGATTAGGAAGAAATGAGGAATAAAAAGTATGTTACACATAGATTTTAAGGACTAGTTAATCCGCTCCCCCCCACCCCTGAAAAACGGAAAAATTCTCCAAATATATGGACATATATCCATCAAGCTGCTTACCCTTAAAATATTCCAATCTTGGAAAATTCAATTTACAAATACATTATTAATTGCATTGTGATAATGAAATTGGTTCATTAAACGTGAAGACAAACAGCACCAGTACCAGGAAGTTAAGAAAGTAAATACACTATTACTTAAAATAATATATAATCACTGATTGGGACAGAAATGAATTACAGCCACTCGCAAAACTGTTTAAACTACTGTTTGATATAAAGGCGGTATTTAAAGACTAGTATGTGCTCTTTTCCCGCTGACAGGCCAATGGGTAGGCAGCCAGCAGTGGGTCAACATGACACTATTAAATAAGATGCATTTTTTAAATCGCTCAACCTTGAACCATGATACTGCATAACCCAAATTTTGCCAATCTAAGCCAATGGCGGCATTTTTGGTAGTCTTAACTGCTCCTACTTGTCCCAATTAAAACAAAACGACTCCCTTATTAAGCACTAGATTAAATGTAGCTATGAAGCAGCAGCCAGGCCTTTATAAATGGGCTACTGCCAGTGTATCAAAATGCTACTAAGGAAAATACAGCAGCAAATACTCTAATAAGAGCACATTATTCCACATGGAATCCCAAATTATTCTTATCTCTAGTTCCTTAAATTCTTGGAAGACTAGAGATGAACACATGTATGTAGAAATGGGGCCAGGGAGAAAGCAGCTCTGAGTGATGTATGTTCCTTTTTAAAATTACCCAAGATAATCTAAATGCTTACAGAGAACTCCAGCTATATCTAAATTTTTTCAAGCACATAGAACAAAAATGCTAGCAAAACTTTGGTGTATACCCCAAAATCAGCATTGCAGTTTTCAGTGAAAATGAAATAGGCATGGTTTGTGAAGTTTTTATCATGTTCACGCCACCCTTCCCTATCCCCTGCTCCTTCCATCAAGTGATCTGAAGACTACCTGCTTTAAAGTATTTGGTAACTCAGTGCAGAAAATTAAGGTCACAGACAAAGTACAACAACTTTTAATACACCATTAATACTAATGATTAAAAATTATTGCATAGTCTTATGCATTTACCCTAAAACATTTCCTCAAAGTAAATCTGAAAGAATTATATAAAAGACAAATAACCCTTTAAAATGTGCATGGCCTTTACTACCTCGATCTTCTATCCTTTTTTGTCTTTTCAGTACTTTTGTCCATCGTTTTCTCATTATCTCCCCTGCACTTTGGGCAGTACCATTTCCCCTTTGGTTTATAGGTAAGTGAAACACATGAAAAGTGAAACCATTCAATTGGACACTGTTCATTGTCACATCCAATCATTTCCCCGTAAGACACTTGGTTACATAAACAATATGTAGGTTCATTGGGATCTATTGCAAACTCAACAGGTGAAGCTTCCCTCTCCTGCTTGGCCTTGGAGCGCTTCTTCTTCTTGGCTGACTTGGATTTCTTTTCTTTAGGTGGCTGATCGTCACAGTCTTCAATCCCATTCGTCATGTGACACAAGTCACGGCTCTCACTGGTCCGCTGTCGGCGGGGTCTTCTCGAAGAGCGCTCTGGTTGGCTGGACTCCATCTTTGCTTTATCTGAGGCTCGTTCGCCTTCGGCGGGGTCTTGGAAACACTGTGAATGCAGCTCCATCTGTCTTGCCCGATTTTCCACCAATTCGAGCATTTGCGTGACGATCTGGATTTTTTCATCTCCCAATTCTTGACTATTGATTAATGCTCTCTGGAGATGCTGCTGGAGGCGTTTTTTCTGGTTTGAATCGTCTTCTTTCTTATATTTTTCATAGACATCATCAATTTCCTTTAATGTTTCTAAAAATGGAAAAGAAAAATCAGAACGCTATCGTGTGTTGGCGCATGTATAACGTTTCTCAAGGTAGCTATTTTTCACAGAACTGGTGCAGTTAGAATGAACTCAAACCATAAAACCACACTCCTTCATAGTATGAATGCATTAAAAACATTTTATTTCCCATACAAAGACCACATATTATCCAGTATAAAAGTATGTTCAGAAAAGAATGAACACAAACTCTCTAATATTCACTATTCTATATTAGAAAGGAGAAGAGATGTGCGGCTAATCAAGCCTTTTACACACGCCGGAACCCTCTCTGCCACTTCAGAGTCCACTGAGTGTAATATCTCCTGTACTTCAGTTGAACCTCATAACAGCCCTGTCTATAAAATTTCCATGCTGGGCTCTGGTCATAAAACTTAAAGACAGTGCAAGGACTAGGCTACAGATGACCATCCAGTTGTGCTTACAGGATTCACAGTTCAATCAGTGAGCTGCTACGTGACTCCAGACACTAGACCTTTACTTTCCTATCACCCCCTGGACATTCTTAAGCAAAGCTGACACAGAGAACTCTTCATTTCCCATCATATGAGTTCTAATGGCTCTTTTATTTCATCACAAGGGAGAGTCTGAAAATCAAACTATTTCCAGAGCAGATGCAGGTTCAGGTTCTGGCATCAAACTGACTAAGCTACTAACGAAATTACAGTCAAGTCAGCATCGGACCACTGTGCTTTTGTAGATAACTCAGCAGTTGGTACTAAGCTTTCTGAACTGCTGATTTAGGTATTGTATAGCATGTGGGACACACTTAAATCAATTTAAAATGGCTGAGTCATTAGAAGCTATATAAAAATCTGAAAATAAAGTTCTCGATGTCACCAAAAATTTACCTAAGTTTCTTATTCATATCTGTTCTATTTCTTATATATAATATAATGCTGTCTGAGTTCTGTCTTAGTAAAGGTGGAGAAAGTTAATTTTTATATTAACTCTAAGTTATCACAGCACATGCCGTACCACTGTTTTATCTTCCAGTATCATTACTGAAGGATAAGAACAGAGATGTTAGATGAGTAAAGTGCATACACTGGGGATATCTGCAAGCAAGGGAACACGGAGCAAGTATTCAACACAATTTATGAATTAGCTTCTCCCTGGAAACTGTAGGTACTCACACTTGACGGACAACGACTTAACCTGGCGTACATGACAATGCGCCACTATACATTTGAGGGTGCTCATACCTGCCTAGCATATTTTTAAATAAAGCTCACATCTAGCCCATTTGTCCAGTTAGGTATGTAAGCGGGTATTATAAGAATGCACTTTTCCTCCAAGAAAAATAAGGAAATTATATATTTTTCCCTCAGACACACAAAATTTGAGGTTTAAAAAATAAAGGCAAATCTTCAAATATTTCAAATATTTTATATCTAATAATCAGAAATTAGAAGCTAAATATATTATTTCATACCAGCATACTGATACTATACATGAGGAAAAATAGTCACAATTTTAAGACATCTTAATCATGGAGTGAAAGAAGAAAGGAAACGAACACTCACTGAGCCCCTTCTACGTGATCTCGCACTAAACCCCACAGCAATCCCACGAGGAAGCCATCGCTTCCAGATGTGAAGAAAACGAAGCTCAACAGGTAACAACCCCAGACTTTGAACTCTGCCAGATGTGTAGGTCTGGCTCTGGCACCCAAGCACTTTCTACTCAGCTGCATGGAAGGCACTTGAAATTAAGCATTAAATTTTACTTCAAAGGTTATTCACCTAAAAAATTATGAACAAGAATATTGGAACAAAAATTGAGGTTCTCTAATAGCCATTTCCCATAATATATACTTTATTCAACTGTGAAGTTGTTTTCTTCACTTCTCTGACTTTAAAAATTTTTAAGGCTACTTTTAAGGTTCTTTAGTAATTTCCGAAGTGTGTCAAATAGGTAGGAAATTTCTTTCACTGCCTATATAATTTATATCATAAAATACTTCTATAAGTATTAGCTCTAAAAACAGAAAATACTTAAGACCTAGCAAAAAAATAGAAAACATGAAACATAAACCAAGAAAACACAAGTACATAAAGCTAGTAGCTGGAGACTATGAAAGTTGAGCTTAGTAAGCATGTGCACGAGTAAAAATTAAATCATTGTTTTTATATTATGCTTGAAAATGAAGTACAATCTAAATGGGACAAAAAAAAATTTCTAATCTCTTGATCTTTTCACGCCTAATACTGTTTCTCATGTTACCAAAATTACTTCTGTCATTTCTAGGTGGTCAAGATGCAGATTTCCCTGTAACAAATTGTTCCTCCCCAATTCAAATGAAAAGAAAATAGGTTAACTTTTGTGAAGGCAAACATATCTTCAAAGAAATGTAAAAACCAGCAAGCTGTATGAACTTCAGAGTTATTATTATTTGAAAAACAAAAAAAATGTTAAACATACAATTCTTAAGCACCATGTAACATTTTAAAGTAACAATTCATGTATGTGCTCCATGTTTATCTACAAAAAATACCTTTGGAGAGCTTTTCTTCCCCTTTTTTTTTAATTCTTATTTTTTATTGAAGTGTAGTCAATTTACAGTATTAGCTTCAGGTAAGCGAAGCGATTCAGTTATACATATACATACATACTTTTTTTTCCAGTTTTTTTCCATTATGGCTCATTACAAGAAATTGAATATAGTTCCCTGTGCTATACAGTAAGTCCTAGTTGTTTATTTTATATGGAGAGCTTTTATTAAAAAAAAATTTAGTTTAAAAACAAGGATGTGCACCTGAAGTAGCCAAATCTGTGGAGTTAAACATTCCCCACGTAACTGAACAAGTTAGCTAAACTCCTTGTAAAATTGTATTTGTCTTCAAAATGAATTTTTACTTTATTGGGTTAAGATTAAATGAGATAATGTTCTGGATCTGGTACAGCAATTGATAATACAGTAATTAATCTGTACTAATTCGCTTCCCCCCTAACAGATCAGTCCTCTCAATCATATGGGTTCAAAAGGCAGAAATAAAGTATAGATTAAAAAAAACACAGGCACTTAAATGTTCTAACATGTTAAGGCCCAAAAATATCACCCACAATTGGGGTCCTCAAGAGATTAAATCATAGGATGAGTGACGTGTCTATAAACACAGAATGCGTCCAAGAAGTTAATTTTTTAAAGCCCATATGGCTGATTCCACATTATGCCCTAAGTCTGTTCCTTGATTCAGGGTTATTAAAAGCAAACGGCTCCGCATTTAAGCTCCTCCCCTCCCAGTAGCAGGCGCAAGGGCCTCCAACGGTAAATAATAAATAATACTGTTAGGAAGGTTGAGTCCCTGTCCCGGCTTCCTGGGTCTGATCACAAAGGGCAGCTTCTGCCTCATCACTGAAACTTGGCGGAGGACGGACCCAAGGGTTAAGGGACGCCAAGCGGTTGCCCAGTCAACCAGCTCACAGCCTCCAGGAGCCCGGAAGTGACGCAAGGCCCGGAACCTACGCGAGGCCAGGGTCAGCGAGGATTCCAGTAGCTGTGTCTTCGTCGTGATCGAGGATTGGGGAAAAGTCGAGGAATCACAATAAACATGTCCCAAATCCTAACACTAACTCTGCTGAGGACGAGCTAACGTCCCAAACGGCTCCGACCCCCTCCCAACCAGCCAGCTTCGCCAAAGCCTTCCCGCGACCAGCCATTTTCCAGACGGGCGGGAGCGCGCCCGTCGGCGCCCCTCCCAAGTCCTACGTCACGGCAGCAGGCCCCGCCCCGAGGGCGGGGGGGGTGCCTCCCCGCCACACACACCCCTCTTCTTTCCCCCGCAGGGACCCCCCAGCCTTTTAACCATTCGTTTGAAGGAGCTGGGAAAGGCTGCGGCCCGGAACTTTCCCTGGGGCAGCAGAGGGGAAGGGACTCCTCCGTTCCCGAGCCGGAGAGCCGAGGGAGGGACCTCCCCGGAGTCCGCCTTCCCAGCCCTCTCTCGCCCCCTCCCCCCTGCACGTTCCAATGCATCTGCTCTCAGGGGATGGGGGCCCAAGGAGGGTGGGGAGAGCCAGGCCCCCAAGACCAGCAGAAGTCCGGCGGCGGCGGCCGGCCGCTCACTCCCCGCAGTCCCCTCCCGGCTTCACGCTCCCTGGCCAGGGCAGGAGGGTCTGCGGCACCGGGCAGGCAAGCACCGGAACAAATGCTTGCTGCTTAAAATGGCTGATTCCCCTCCACACCAGCTGCAGCCGCTGGGTCTGCAGCGGAGGCCGACGAGCGGCCCCCCACCCCCACCCTCGAGACCCCAGAGAAGTCCTCACCGACCGCAGCGGGGGAAGGGAGGGCCGCGAACCCGGTCTCCTGCCCCGCTCCCCCGTCCCACACACCAGACCCCTCTGTGCACTCGGGGAGACTGACACAGGAGAAATGAAAAGTGACACTTCCCCGGGCAGGCTCCGAGCGACCGTGCCCGGCGGCCAGCGGACCCGAGTAGGGGAGGAGCCACACCGGCAGCCCCGCGGCCCCCTACCTTGATATTTGTTGTCCAGCTCTCGCAGCACGGACACGTTCCTCTGCATGTCGTGGGGCAGCGACTCCACACACTCGAGGTAGTCCTGCACGTAGCAGGTGAGGAGCCGGCTCCGCTCCCCGGTCAGGAGCGCGGCCGACGAGTATAGTTGCTGCTGCTGCTGCCCTAACATCCTGCCGCCGCTGCTGCTCCTCGCCGCCGCCGCCGCCGCCGCCTCCGCATCCAGCAGCCACACATGCAACAGTCACGGCCGCCGCGGCTCCTCTGCTCCGCAGCCCGGCGCCGCGGGGACACCGGCAGCCGCTCAGGAGGGCACAGCCGAGTCCCCCGATCTCCACTCCCCCCAAAAGAAGCCTTCACTCCCCGCCCCCGCGGTAACAAGCCCAGGGGCGGGGCGAGATCAGGGCTCCCTCCTTTTCCCCCTCCCTCCCCAGGACTAGAGCAGCGGGGATCCCCCCAGCGGAGCTGGCGTCGGGGTCCCGGGCGTTGACACTTCCTGTCCCCTTCGGAGTCCTCAGATGCTACCAGTGCCGTCTCGCAGCTCGGATCCCCATGACAAGCCTCTCGCTGCCCCCCTCTCCTCCCAATCACCCTCCGTGCCTGTCGGAGAGTCTCTCACTGGACTGCCCCCGCCCCTCCGGCGGCGGCCGCCTCTGCGCCTGCGCAGGACTCCCTCCTAATAAGGCCTGGGGCCCGCCCCTACCGCCCTACCGAAGGGTTCGCATTCTCCCGCCTTCCCTCCGCCACCCGGGCGATTGGTCTGTCAACTCTCGGCCCGCGGGGAGGGTGCGGAGGGCGGCCAAACGGCAGGCTGCGCCCCGCCCCCTCTTAAAGGAGAAGCACTGTCCAGCTCGCCTCTTCGCTCGGTGTCCGAATGGGACTTGCGGGTACTGGTGGCTGACTCCCTCCTTCCGTCCTTCCCCCAGGGAGGGGGAAGCCAGGCCCAGCTCCCCCGGCCCGGGGTTACCGACTCTTTCCCCATCAGGTGGATCTGGCGGGGCCCCTCGCCATCCTTAAAAGGAGCAGCACGCGGACGCTTTCCGCCGCGGCCCGGAGGGAGGCCTGTGGGGACGACTCTGCCGGCGGGCTGCGGGCGCGGCTCCGGGCATGCGCGGCGGCTGTGTCCTCCTCCCCGCGGGTTCCGTCCTCCCGCCGCGGCATTCGGGCTCCCGGAGCACCGGGGACTGATCCCGGAGGTAGGCGGTGCCCCCGCGGCGCCGTGCGGGTCCTTTCTTCCGTAGTCCGCCCGCCGTTTGAATCTCCCTCCTGACCTCGGCGCGCTCGCTCCCTTCCTCAGACGCGGGGCCTCCCGCCGCCCGGGGACCTTGCAGGTTTTGCCCACCCTCCGGCGCATGAGGAATCTCGTTTAATATAGGCTGGCTCTGCCCCTTACCTTGGCCAACAGACAACCTTAAAAAAAAAAAAAATGTCCTTCCACCCCCCCGAGAATGTTTAAGCATGAAACGTCGGCGAGGTCTCCCAGTGGCGTGAAGGGCACCGCCGCCTTTACATCTGTTTCTACCCTGAGACTGAAAAGCACTGGAGGGACGAGGGGTAACTGAGACGCGAGAAAAACCTAACCAGTAGTCAGGCCCGCGTCCTCATCTACGTGGTCGGCTGCCAGGGTTTCAATTCCGTCTGATGTTAAATGAAATGCCCAGCAGAGGAGCCGATTTTAATTCCACATGGTCTCAGGGTATATCATAGCGTGTGTTTTTGGAAAGAAATGGGTGTAAAGAGAACGAATACACAGAGAATTTTAATGGAATGCCTATGTAAACAAACACTATTGTGAGTAGTACCTTTAGGCTAAAAACCAAATGTGAGTGGGTGATACAGTTGGATTTCTTCTTATATCCAGTTGGTTCGCAGCGGTGGTGCGCCTGTGTGGTCACCTATTTACAGCACTTTTGTAACAGCTGTTAATAGTAAGTAACCGCTGACATGCAAAGAGAAATCTAGACCTTGATCCAGAGGATATTTTAAATTTGAAACCGAAACAAAGCACTCTTGGAAATTTGCGACTTGGGAGCAAAATATGTATATGTATTACACAAGACTTGGAGATTGTGTTATTATTCTGTGACACTTTGATGTTTTACCACTTGAATATTATAAGTCAACCCAGACAGTAGTGTCTTGTATTTCTGAGAACCATCTAGAGATTTTACTGTTGTCATTCTATTTAAATTTTTCAGATGACCCAGCCCCATCTTGTCAAAAAACAAATCACAGTTAAGAATTGAAGTGGGGGAGGGGATAGCTCATGCTTCCCACGCAAGAGGTCCTGGGTTCAATCCCCAGTACCTCCTCTAAAAATAAAATAAAATAAAATAAAATAATAAAATAAAATATAAACTAATTACGTCCCTCCCCCAAAAAACACCAAAAATAAAAAAAAAAAATTTAAAGGATTGAATTATTTTTCCTCTCAAGACCCTACTACTTTTGTTTACTCAGATTTGAATCAGCTAGTTTTTTTTTTATTGAAGGCCCAAAATAAAGCAAGTGCCTTATTATTTATTGATTCAGATTAGACACAAAATGCACGTATGGATTTTATTCAGGGATCTGCAGGCAGATATTACACAAGGTTAGAAACTAGAAGAGAGAAAAGGCAGTGGTTCGGAGTACCTAGAGCACTCCTTCCAGGAACCTAGAACAGGAAGAGAGGAAGGAAGGATGTGTGGAAATGAAGGCCTTTTACAGCATTCTTTTCACCTTTCATAATTCTGTTGAACAGGCTGAAAGGAAGCAGAGTCCAAACAATGATTTTTCAGCTTGTGTTGATCTAAACCTATAAAGAACACTCCTATATGTGTATACATGTGTGTCTATATGAATTATTCCAGACATGTGCTTTTCTTGCTCTATTAATTTATAAAAGTTAAAGGCTTCTTCCTGCCATACTTGTGAAAGCAGACTCTGTGGGGAGAGTTAAAAAAAAAAAAACAAAAAAAAACCACCGTACTCCTCAAATTCAACCCTTGACCTTGGTTATTTATCATGTTCTTTCTCCTCAGTAATCACTTACCTGGAAATTTGGGGCCTTTCAAATTGGGTTGCTATACTATGCTAAATGCAATATTTAAAAGTCCCCGGTTCTCCACAATATACAGTTAAGGTGATATTTAATCCTATGAATAAAGCAAAAAGACATCTATTTGCTTTTCATTACATATTTTCTACCATAAAGTAACCTTAAAAAAGATAATACCCCCGAATTAGTAGAAGTACCTGGCATTACATTTATTTATTTATTAAAGTGGCAGTTTCTTATTTATTTATTTATTGGGGAGGTGGTAATTAGGCTCATTTATTTATTTACTTTAATAGAGGTCCCTGGGAGTGAACCAAGGACCTCGTGCATGTGCTCTACCACTGAGCTATGCCTTCCCCTCACCGTTATCTTTCATTTTAAATCAGTTACTTTAAGGGGTACCTGGTAGGATAGTAGGAAATGTTTAACGGGTCCCTGGTAGACCTTTATTTATACTATTGTGAGGGAGTAACCAATTCAAACTAAGAAAACTATAAAAACAAACTAACAAATAGTTCTGAAGGATTCCTAAAGATACCTCTGGAGAAGATTCGACTTCTGCTTGAGTCAGGCCAATCACATTTGAAATGCTTTTTCTTTGTTCTACTTTTTAATATTTTTAAAACCTTTATTGTGGAAAATTTCAAACACACACAAAAGTAGAGGTAATAGAAAGAAATCAACAATGAAAAAAAAAAGAGTAGAGGTAATAGGACCTCTAATATACCATTCGCCCACCTTGAACTTTTATCAATATATAGCCCGTAACAGTTCCATCTCTAACCCTTCGCACTCCCTTACTGTTGCTGGGTTGTTATCATTTTATCTGTAAATACTTTTAAAATATGAACGGCTAAGAGATGATTTTTTTAAAACATCCACAATATCATTATCTCATCCAAAAATTATCTTACTCTCATTTAATATGCAGACAATTGAAATTTCCCTATTGTCTCATTAAAATCTTTTTACACTTGGTTTGTTCAATAGGATCCAAACATTCCACACTGCATTTGGTTAGGTCTTTTCCAAACCAGTAAGAGGCAGTTAATTCCCTATTTAATTCAGTGCAGCAGATAGCAATGTTTTTCTAAGGAAGATATTTAGATTGTTAGGGAAATTCAAGAAAATCACTCTGAACAAAATCCTCATATTAAAAGGTCACCAGCTGATATCCCCCTGCAGAAATGTAACTGCACCTACTGCAGATAAATAAATCCTTAAAAATCTGAGCATTTGTTTTAGAGTATAATTTGTTCTAAAAGATCTAAGTGAAACATTTTAAATTGTACTAAAAAAACCTTAAATTTTAAATCAATTCATTAGTACAACAGGCAATAACAACAAGGAAAAATACTAACAGTCTGCAGCTCCACTGAGCTCAGTTTTTAATTGTTTGGTTGCATAAGTAGTACACATTGATTGTAGGAAAAAAATAGACCAAAAACAAAGACATATAAAATCACTAAAAACTGGAAATAAATCTTGGTATCTAAGTACACCCCCAAGATGATTCCATTTTAGTTTTTTGCTTTATGGAAACACTTTGGCTAGGACTAAAGGACAAAGTTAAGAAAATATGTAGATTTTCGAGATGGAATATTGGAAATATGGGTACTGTTAGCCTGCACATTTAGTTTACAAGGGAGACAAGCACAGATTGGTGTGTACAGTTAATCCTATTATAGGTTACAGTACTGTTCAGCAATTAGAATGACTACTAACAGCAAAAGATGATCTTAAAATATTTTAATGAAGGACTCTATCACTAGGATTATAGTCATAGAAAATTCAGTATGATAAAATGCCATTCCCATAACCAAGAGAAAAAGCAAGCACGTATTACCCACTTTGGTTATCCCAGAGAGAATAAAATAACACATATGGTATACTTTGCATATTGCTGACCAGAAAAACATTCAGTTTTCCCTGGATGGTTACCATAGTTACATGAGCCGTTTATAACATCAAGAGGGGGAACTAGGTCACAATATTGAAGGAGTTTGAATTATGCAATTATGTTTCCTAAAAGCAGGATAAAGGGTTTAAAATTTAGGGAAGAGGGCTTTATACTAACGTCCAAAATTGAAATTCTGGTCTGATTTTGCTGGAAAAACTTCATAAATTTGTCCAAAATTAAATAGTTGATATTGTAGACGTAAATTGTTTAACCTGACAAATAATGTCATAGCTCGATCCATAAGTGTGATAAAAGAGATGCCAGCACATTCTGTCCTCGTAGAAAGCCCTTTATCTTAGTGAGCTCTCTTACCTTAAAATGTTTTTGCAGATAATCAGTAAGCCCAATGATAGCCTAGGATCTGGGAGTAGCCAAAACGTGTAAACGAAGCTCTGACCTCTTACCTTGGAAAGTCTGAGAGCTTGGGGCAATGCCTTTCATATGCTGCTCTTAATTTATTGTAGAGATTTTCCTGTTAATTTTATCAAATGGACAGAGATGCGTGGAATATATTGAAAGCCGTGATAGCATAGACTTCACTTTCTTTAAATTACACATTTTTGTTTTTTTTTTTTTTACTAAGAACGTTAGAAAAGATGATTTTATTCAAGAACCATGTCTGCTGTATCAGAGCCCTGCACAGTGCTAAAGAAACAGAGGTTAGATGAAGGAACAGCGAAGAAAAAAAATGCATCTCAAGGTTGCACAATTTCAGATTTTTTAAATCTCATTATCACTATATAGACTCAGATTTTTTTATACCTGAAACTAATCTTAGATCAATGATTTCCCCCAAAGGAAGAGAGAGTAGCTGGGTGAGCCCCTGCTGCTGCTGTTGTCCTGTCTGTAGGGAGAGATGGGGAAGAGGTTGAGAATCCCTATTAGAAATCACCTCTAAGCCAACTTGTCTTTTACAGGTGATGATATGGAGACCCAGAGAAGTCAAGTAACTAGCCCAGGGTCACACAGCAACTCATGAATAAGTGTACATCTAAAACTGAAGATTAAAACAAATACTAATCTTACTTTCTGGTTGGTAATCATTGGAAAGGAGAAAAGTACCCATGGGGGGAAAAATTAAGAATTTGGGGTATTATAAAATTACTTTTTCTGAGAAGTCTTGTGGCAAATTTAACAGTATTACCTCTGAAAGAAAACTAGAGTTTCCAGAATAATATTTAAAATAATCATAAAGTCTACGGCCATACCACCCTGAACGTGCCCGATCTCGTCATAAAATAATCATAAAATTCAAAGTACTGGAAATCATGTATCCTTTGGACTGTCATTTATTTTCAAGGGCAAATGCCCCATGCCTTCAGCTCTAGTTGAAGTGGCCTTTTAAAAATGAAACTCATGCCTCTGGCCAGGAGCTTTTTGCTAAATCTTTTGTTCTTTGTAATGAGTCTAATTGATTATTTAATGAGGCTTTATTGAGGCTGTTGTTACATTAATTGCTCTTGGCATGGTTGATTTAATCCAGCACTTTGGTGACTATTGATTTAGCTTCTGAGGGTAACAAATTTTTAAAAATCGCTTATCTAATCTATTTCCTTAAATTGAGGTTCTCTAACTCTTTTATCTGTGGAAACTAGTATATCTCTCTTTATACAATATGTGTGTTTCTGAAAAATTGTATTAAAACCTTATTTTGCTACCAGTAACTTTAAATACGCTGGTTCTATAATACAGAAGACCCACGTTTTGAAATTATTTATTCAACAAATAATTTACCTGATTGTCTTTTGTCTTCTAGACTGCCCTCAATTGTTTTGTTATGCTTGAGAAAACATAGGTTGTTTTCTTCCTTATCTAACTGCAGCCTACCTGGGGCTGCTTTTGCTTGTCCTAACCGGTGTTCATTCCAGATACTTTAGCATAATATCCTTTGCTCACAGAAATGACATCTTCAGGGAGAAGACTTTGAAGAAATGCCTGATGTGACAGTAGAAATATTTTCTTCCGGTATCTCATCTAAAGTAAGTACTGGAATTAGATTAAAACAAATATATAAAGGTATGGGGAAAATTTTGTACAGAAAATATTAGAAGCTAAAAAGCCTTCTGTTATGGGGAAATTGAATCAGAGAAAGGAGTGATTATTTGAGCCATTAATGGTGGGGGTACAACATTAGAATTAAAATTTAGGGAACATGATATTTAAATTATATCTGTAGAAACTATTTGTAACACTTTTATGCATAACAAAAAATACAAATGTAGTACAGGGTTGGACTAAGAGTCTATCTAACTTAATCTTTGAAAAATGGCATGTTGATTCAAAAATAATTTCAAAATTGCTAGTGACTTCCTTACCAAAGTGCCTACTATATCGAAAGAAATAGTTTTAAACTCTTGCCAGGCCCAGGGAAAGAGAAGTCACCTTATTTAGTTATCAGATTTACATCTCTTATGATCAAACATATGAACATGGTCCTGTTCAACATGAAACGCTCTCCGGCAGTCACATTGAGGTCCCTTTATGGTAATGTGGGCTATTGGGAATCACAGGTTTCCAGGTCTACCCAGGGTTCTCTCTTCCATGCTCCAAGTACAAAATCCTGAGGCTTCAGTTGAGAATCTAAATCTACTATTGGGGGGGGGGGGCAGGCTTTCTCCCTGTGGAGTCAGAGGAGGCCCTCCCACACTGGAGGAAACACAGACCTCAGACTCTTTAAGTACCACCGGCCACCTATCAGTCTGAAACCTGAAGTGACTGGCTCTCCTTTTCATCGATAACAAAGAATGCCTGCACTACAGATGGTTTACAGGCATATGGTTTTTGAATAAACTTCTATTGCTGCTCTTGTGGTGGTGGTGGTATTTTTTAAGAGGGGGCTTATAAAAATGACCCAGATTAAGAGTAGAAATTTTCAAAATAGGCAGCCTTAAAAAGAAGTGCATTGAATTTCAATATTCAGTCTACTGCCCAAAGTTAAGTACTTTTAATACTATTTTGTATGTCCTTCCAGTCTTTTTTCCATCTGTTTACTTTTTTTTTTTACAGAATTGAGCTGAAATGTATACATTCATCTGTATGGTTTATGATGACTAGATAATGTTCCATCACATAATAATATTGTGGTTAATTACTTTATACATTTTGGTTGTTTAGGCTTTTAGTTTTTCTGTCTTGTAAGGCTGAGATGACCATCTGTGTGCTCAGTTATTTTTATGTGTTTTGGATTATGTCCTTAATAGAGGCCCCTTCCAGCAGAATTATTGGGTAAAATCTTCTGCTACATATTGATATTTGGGCAGGTTTTCTCTTTTCCTTCCCCACTCCCTTCCTCCTGTGATTGTTCGCCAGTATCCACAATAGTAGTTGCTTCCTTCTGTGCCTTATTTTATACTCTTTGGGATCTTGTATTCTTCTCAGATTCCTCTTTCAGTTGCAAAACTGCCAGCTAACACAGTGGGACCCCTTTGTATTTCTCCATTAGCCCCAACTTGAGAAAGAGACAAGCTCAAGATTCACATTTCATCCATCGTACTTCCTAAACTTTCATCTCTTCCCGATCTTTTAACAACAGAAATACAAATCAAAATATTTTACATATCTCATCTTATTTAACCCTCACAATTACATTAAAGCAGTCTTATCATCTTTGTTTTATAGATGCAGAAATTGAGGCACAGGGTTTAAATAACTTGCCCAAGATCATACATTAAACAATAGATTGAAGATTTCAATCCAGGCTTATCTAACTTCAGAATTCTTTCTATTTTACCACTGTTTCTGCCTAGTTAAAAGAAAACTCTATGAACAAATGCCCAGTGGATTAATTTCCCAAATAATGATGTAGGGGAGGCAAACCTTCCTCTTAGATTCTGTGTCTAGGGCCTGCGAATTAGACTGAAAAGGATACACTCACAGGAGAAATGGCATACAAATTTTGTCTGATGCTAATATTTCAATTTTTTCACATACATGGAGCCCTTCATGTAAAGTAACTATCTAGAGAAGCAATTAAGCTCCGGGGGCTCATGTGCCATCTTAACAAAGGGTGATAAATTGTGGAGAAGTGACAAGACAAAGTAAAAGGGCTTTGGGCTTCTGCACATAGTACATTGTGGGAAAGTAAACACACTAGGGAAGGTGATGGAAGCAGGGTGATTTAGTGAAGTTTCATTTACGTAGACTTATCTCGATGTCACCTCCATCTCCTGCGATACACATTTTTCCCTTCCTGGTACGGGAGAGGGTAACACCCTCACAAAGGGAAATTTGTGCTCAGCTTTGAGGCAGAAACGGTGAGAGCAAACAGTTTTTCTTGCATCTGCTGTTTCTCAATTTCCATCAGCTCAAAACAATCCAAATGCCAAAGTGGCATATTTGGGGATGGCGTATTCCAGTCCTCTTCAGTTTACCACTGCCACTTGATGTGATTAGAGAAATGACTGAAATCCAGCGCTCCTTTATTCTTTGTTTTCCTCTATTACATTTTCCTCATGTTCAGGCCACTTATTCTTTCAGTTTTTCCCTCAGTCTTGGCTCCATGACTGTGAAATTGAAATTTTAATTAGGTAGCACAAAATGTTAATTAATAAAAAGCATCGCTGCTTTAGGTGCTGTTTTGAAATTAAGAAAATTGAACAAAATTGCATTTGTATTCTGCTTTAGTAATAAACATAGCCTGATGCAAAGGAACTTATGAATATTACCAAAACAGATAATATAGCCTTACCTTTTTTCTTTTCTTTAGTAGTGTTGAATGCACATGTATTATAAATTACTCAGGCCAATGTTATCCAGATTTGCTGAGATTGTTGCTCCTGGAAACCAATAAAGTAATCAAAATTCCCAAAGACAGTGAAAACTGACCATACTCACAAGTGAGACAGTAGAACACTATATGGTCACGTAAACTTGTGGAGAAAATGTGTCATTCAAAGTAGAGAATTAAAAGCAAGGCAAAGCTGGATGATGGTTGTACGTTTATTTGGTCTGTCCGTGAAAATTTTCACCAGGAGGAATACTGAATAAGAGGCACAAATGTCAAATGGCAAAGCCACGAAGCAGATCAGAGGCAGAGTTAGCAGCGGGGTTTCCAGCCAGTTTTGAACCCTCTCCATCAGAATGATCTTCAGCAGTTACTGGAAATGCATGTTTCTGCACCGTAGCCTAGTGTGACTTAACAAGAAATCGCAGAAGCAGGGCCCTGGAATCTGCTTTTTAGACAAGCTCCTCGTAATTCTTTACTCACTGAAGTGGAAAACCACAGCCTTGTCTCTGATTCCCTGCCTAGTTGCCAGTCACTTGAAGAAGTCTAGTCACCTTGTGGCCCCACATTTGTCATTTTCATGTGTAGCTAAATGTTGGCAAATTTTTCTTCAGGGTTTGCATTCTTGAAATAATCAGACATTTATAAATCCTTTAAAATACTCTGGTATTTTATTAATAAAGTGCTTTCCATCAAATTATATGACGAAGTTAGAGACATGTATCTGATACCATTGTAAACAAATTCGGCTGAAAAATATTTCCCTGATAACATATTAAGAAATCAAAACCATTTAGGGAGACTTCTGAAATACTTAGAGACAAATGATTTGCTTCACAATAATATAGGAAGTAGGGTAGTTGATGAAGTTACAGATGAAATATGATTGACAATGAGTTTGTAGATGTTAAGTTGGGTGATGATTATATAGGAGTTCATGATATTATTTTGTCTGCTTTTATATATGCTTAATATACTCCATAACAAAAAAAAATTGAAAGAAACAAAAGCTGCCCACCCTATGCTTTCTAAAGACTGTCTTATTACAAAATCCCTGGGGTTTGCTGCTGATTACTCTCTTGGTTTCGCTACTGGGAATTTTAGATATAAAACTAAGAATATATTAACTGTATATTAGTTGTAATTTTAAAGCTCAGTTAAGCCTAAGTTAAGAGACCCAGGATGTGTTTACTATTGATAAGATTTTTTCAGAATTAAGAAATCCCTACAGTGTTATCACTGGATGAATAGAAAAACAAAATGTGATATGTTCACATAAAGGAAAAGGAAGTCTTAAAAGGGAACAAAGGTCTGACACATGCTACGATATGGGTAAACCTTGAGGACATTCTGCTAAGTGAAATAAGCCAGTTACAAAAGGACACATGCTGTATAATTCCACTTGTAGGAGGTACCTAGAATAGTCAAATTCATAGATAGAAAGTGAAATGGTGGTTGCTGGGCTGAGGCGGGGTGGGGGGGATGAGGACGACAAAGTTCTGGAGATGGATGGTAGTGATGGCTGCACAACAATGTGAATGTACTTTAAAATGACACATTTTGTGTTATGTGTATTTTACTATAATTTTAAACATTATTGAGCATCTACTAAGTGACCCCTGATGAACAAGACAGTAAGTTGCCCGGCCTCATGAAGCTTCCATTGTAGTGGAGGAAACAGATAATGACTAAGCAAAAATTAAGTAAGATAATTAAAGAAATAAAGAGGGGTTTGTGAGTACTGGGAGTAAGAGAGATTCACTCTGGATAGTGATACGAGGTAAGACCTAAAGGATGAGAATGAACCTTTAAAGTCATTCTAGGTAAAGGATGCAGCAAGTATTAAAGTCCTGAGGATGGGAAGAGGAAGAGAATGAGGCCAGGGTGATGGAAGAAGCATGTACTACGGTCTGGAATCTTTTGAGTTTGTTTGAAGAAGGATAATGATGGGTTAGAGCAAGAGTCGGCAAACTTTTTCTGTAAAGGACCAGATAATAAATCATTTAGGCCTTGCAATCCCAGAGGAAAACAAACAAACAAATACATTCCTACAATGACATTGGTTAAGAGAAATGTCTGACATACTGTCTATAATTTTAAGAAAGGTGAGGCCAATAGTGACCATTTCTTTGCTCCACTTAGAAATGACCAGAGCCCTACCTGAACTATCCTCCATCCAAAGGTGGGACTAATAACAGGAAGAGGAGCCATAAGTGAGAAGTAACAGAAAAATACAATGTTTGTTAAAAGGCTTACTTGGATATTTGGAAGAGATCATGCTGTTGAGCTAAATTAGAGGTGATGTTGGAAGTAAGCAACTTTGTTTTTGATACCTGTGAGCACCATTCCATTCTCCAGTAAATTCCTTAGGTGTTTGGCATATCAGGCCCAATACATGTTTATTGAATAAGAGGTTTATGTGTTTTCTGTGTTTCTGTTTATTTCCTAAGAAATCAGTGCCCTAATGCTGCCCCCTTCTGGCCCCATGACCCTCTCTCTGGACTTTTCTCCTGAGCCTGAACCTTCCCAGGCAACGCTGCCCACTACAGACCTAGGTGGTTTGACTCTGTGGTTCCCCTTCCCCACAAAGATACTAAGATGTTAAAAGACATCAGTAGTGTAGGTAGAGTAAGTTAGTTTTTCCTACTTTTGAATTTCATATTTGATTTTTTAAAATCTTACCCAAGTTGACCTACAACTCTTATTACGGACTTCTACTGTGTAAGAGGGTAGTGAGCTGTGGTATGTGTTATATAATACAGATATGTGCCAGAGTATTTTCCCCACATTTAAAACTAAAAGTGATTTTTGCCAAATGTTCTCTTAAAAAATAATTAAATTTAGCTTTTTTTTCTGGAGATAAATAATTCTTTTTCATAAATTTTTAAAGTCATAAGGGAAACACAATAAAGCAAATAACTGGTTTAAGCCAAAATTGGGATTTAATTTCTTAAAGGTAGTCTCGGTAGATTGACTTTAAGTTAAGGTTATAAATAGATTTTTTAAAACATTTTTTTATTGATTTATAATGATTTTACAATGTTGTGTCAAATTCCAGTGTTCAGCACAATTTTTCAGTCATACATGGACATATACACACTCATTGTCACATTTTTTCTCTGTGAGCTACCATAACATTTTATAAATAGATTTTAATTAATGTTACTTACAGCATGAAAATATATTGACAATGTTCAATAGTGAAGCTATTTAAAACCATCAGTCAAAGCAGTATTAATAAAAATAGATTCTAAAACAATTTTTTATAAGACTTTGTAAAAACATTTTCTTATTGAGTGAAATGATCAGACTCATATATAAGCTCAGTAGTTACAAAATTATTGTTGATGTGTTGGTTTCTAAATCTCTTTTATAGGCCTACTTGTGCATAAAAAATATTTTTGAAACTGCAAATAAAGAGTAAAATTTGCCTCTTTAAAAGGACCCTGTGCTTATTTTGGCTGTGCAAGTACTTGGTCCTGGAGTGAATTTGAAATACACACTCCCAGATGTCATTTTCAATTGAAATGAGACCATTTTGGTCCTTGTTCTTGATGCTTGTGAAGCTCCCAAAAGCTTGCTCATTTAACTTGAGCATTGCTGCAAAATTTTCATTGTCTGTGAGTAGCAGACTTTTTTTTGGTGGAGGTACCGGGGACTAGAGATGTGAATCCAGGACCTCACACATCTAGGCATGCACTTTACCACTGAGCTACAGTGAGATACTTTTCTTTTGCAGAAATACTGAACTTGTCTAGAGAGAGATCAGGAATCTCCTCTAGTGCACACTATCAGACTGCTGTTTACAAAGTTCCTCCTCTTTTTGCAAAGTGAAGTCCTCAAGCTGAGCAGAAGGTTCAGAGGCAGGGTACCTCGCTGAGTTGTTGAGTGGTGTTGGAGGGGAGGGTCAACATGTTCCACAATGTCTGTAGTTCTTCCAGGAGGTTTACAGTAAGACTTGAGACTCTCAGAAATCTTTCCTCATTCTTAGGGCCAAACAGCAGTGGAAACATTGCAGGATGTTTATCAACATGATTTTTCCAAATATTCAATTTCTTTTTTAGACCCAAGCATCTTGTTACTTGGAGTCAAAACATTTTCTCCATGGCCTCAAAGATACTTGTTCAGCTAGTTCCTGTGATGAAGTATTTGCCACATAGTCCAGTTTCTGCTGACATTATCTTCAAAGCATTCAGAAAAATCGGATCATCAGATAACTAGCATATGCTACACCCAAGAACAGTTAGAATTTTTATGCTATCCATGTTTCATTGAACCACTAATATTTAGTTTATACTAGTTTTTTAAAGTAAGGGTTTTCTAGGTTTACTCATGCAGCAATCTCAGGGCTTCCAAAAAGGGCCACCTTGTTCCACAACTCCAAGGGACCTCAGTGTAGTCCATGTGAACGTTGGCCCCAAGTGTTATGCAACCCAGTGACTCTGGATTTCTTACTCAAGCCCTCTTTGTTTCCATCTCTTGGACCTTCCTAAGGAGGGATGCATTCTTTGATTAGTCAGGGGGTAAATGAGGCCGGCTCATTACATGGAAATTGTCATTACTCCCACCGCTGCAATACTGACACAGGTAAAGCTCATGCCGGGGACGAGAGGTCATGACCCACTTGTCTCGAATGCCCCCTTCCCTTCTTTACCTGCCTCCTCAAAATCTAGTAGGGCTGGAATGGGGGATTTCTACTTCTTGGCTAACCCTGTATGGACTTCCCCAAAGTCACGTTACCCTTCTCTCCTTCCCTATATGAGTCATAATGGCAGGATGACTGCTGGGGACTGTGAATTTCAGGGGAAGGGAGGAGTATTTTCAGAATGGTATTATTCTTATTTTACCTACTGTACCTATATCAAAGGTCTTGTTAATTGCATTCAATTTTTTGAAATGAAAAATGAGGACAAAGGTGCACCTCTTTACCCAACATTGGTTTCCAAACTGCAAGTTACTGGGCATGTGATTCTTTCATTAAATAATCCACGACAGCACATACAGGTAAGACAAACTTGAGATGCTTTTGTGGACCTTTTATTAGCTTTTAATTCATGAGAACCATTTTTTTCCCTCAGCAAGTGTAGAAAAATATTTAATATACAAATGGCAAAGAGTAATGAGACAGGATTCATTAAATTAGAACCAGGTAATTATTTAGTCTTCTAAAAGAACACTAGGTCTGAGTCCCTACTTCAACATTTACACATGGTGAGTTCTTGCAGTGCTGACATAGTTTTATTTTTGACCTAGGTAATTGTTATGTTGGCATTTAATAATTGGACTTTATGGACTTCTGCAATTATATTTCACAAAAAGAAATGGTAACTATTTTTAGTGTTATATAAATGTTAATTTATGTGATGTTCCCTTAAGCCTGACCTGGGTCCCTACTAACTGTGAATTCTAATATTGCTTATTGCTTAAAAACAGGTTAGTTCCATTTAGTAATTGGTGGCTTTCTGCTTACATCCACTACCTGTTGCAGAAGGAAGCTGCCATCTACACCAGGCCTCACAATTGCTAATCCTCCTTCTGTTCAGTCCCAGGAGGAGCCAAGGAATTGAGAAAGGTAGAAGGAATTCAGCCTTGGGGTGTGGCTGCCCTCCTTCAACCAAAGTAGGTCTGCTCCTGTTTTCACACACCCAGGGCTCCATTTTTCTTTGAAGAAATATGCCTAAAAGAGAGCTTGAAATCCACTGATTGCATATTCTGAGCTCAGGTTTAATCATTTCAACGTCCAGATTAGTCGTAAGGAAAACACTAGGTGATTCTGATCTTGTGGCTGTGTCTTTACATTTCTCTTCCAGTTTTGTGCATTATACTTAAGTTCCACTTCTACGTAAGAGCAGTTTTATGGCTCCCTGTACTTGCTGTTTATGCTGTATCCGTTTGGTTGTTCCTAATGACTTCCAAGGATACTGATTCTACTCATAAATGTTTCAAAATCACAAAAAGTATTTGATTGCTTTCTGTTAAGCACCGGCATATGAAATCTCTAGTTTTTACTAAAAAGAGTATCCTGTATCTAACCCTTCCTGTTTAGTATTACTTTTTTTCTTTCCAAGTTAGTCAATTTAGTTTGGGAACTTGCCCACTAACTACACATTTTCTTGCTGTACAAACCACAAAGGAAGAGATAAAAAGAACTTTAAAAATTAGTATTTTTACATAATGATCGTCCTTCAGTAGTCTTTTTAAAGAAGGGAAACAGAAAAATGGAGAGAGTAAAGTTGATAATAGGGAAGGGAAAAGGAATGGTTCCAGCTGGACAGCAATTAACCTGCGTTCAGTGAAATTTCCTTTTTTTTTTTTTTTTGCAGAGGGGTAGTAGGAACATGAATGGCTTGACAGCTCTGCACTCATCTATTTTTGTTTAAATGGTAGAAAGCTACAAAGAGCTTCTTTAATCATCAACCACAGAAAATATTTTTCAAGTCATGCTTGAACAGATACCCATAGATTTGCCAGTGTCTCAAAGTGTCAGTGTAGGACTTCAGCACCACTGAAGACAAAGCCTACCAATTCTCCGTAAGTTATTCACACAGTTGTAGAATTGACCTGCTTCCAGACGATGCTTGCTTTAGTTAACTTCTCACTACCAGTCGCTTTGGAATCCAAAGAGGAAGGCGAAATCTGTACCAAGAAAAGCTGTACTTGGCAGAGAGAACGATGGCCCTTTCACACCTAATTTAAAATGGAGCTTGCGTCTGATAACACATACCAACAGCCTTGGAATTACACATATCCTCATGACAATTACCCCAGCCAATGGCAGCAGCTGCAGGCCCCCCAAATTGGGGTTAAACTCATGAAAATACCATTCTTTAAGAACAACTTCCTAACTTTACCATTAAAAAAAATTCCCTATTTTAGCACCATCAAGAAAAATTAATTTCAGGACCTCAATTCACCTTGACTTAGAAGAAAAATCAGTATTTCCTAAATTGATATCCTATTTTATTTAGTAAACTGATTGCAAATTATTATTATTTAACAACTTCAACTGCACCCACATGGGTTACTTCCCTAGTTGGAAATATTCAAGACAGGCAAGTACTACACAGCAGCAGCGTATAAACATGAGAGTCCCTCTTACGTGACTCACTTGAAGGAAATGAGCCTTTGGAATGATGTGGTCACTTAAGACCGGTAGAAAACCAGACTGAGGGGGATTTTCAGAAATGTAAGTACTTAAGAGAAGTGAGAAATAAACGACAAAACAGTAAGAGCTTGGACTCTGGAATCAGGTATGTGCTTGAATTTGACCTTTGACCACATTACTTTTTCAGTTTCATCTGAAAAACAGGCCAAATGAGAAGTTACTCATCAGGTTGTGAGAAAGTGAGGACACATATACACTTACTAAACTATGGTACCCTTTACATGTATTATCTTGTCTGATCTTCAGTCTTAAGGCGGCTCTTTCATTTTACAGATGAAGTTAAAATGTTGAATTTCCAGGTACATGCCTACTTAGAGGCAGAGCCAAGATTCTACGTCAAGATCACAAAGCTTGTCTTCTTCTGTACCACACTATCTTGAAGAATTGTAAAACACACATTTCTTTTAAATCAGCGATTCTTTAAGTTTTTAAATACGGTCATAGCAAATAAACGTTTATAAATTAAACGTTTGTTTCTACACTAAGCAATTCCCCCAATTCTACAATCTAAAAAGGTTATAACTGAAGTCTTCACTAACTTTTATATTAACTTGAAGTTTAGCCAATTTAGGAAATTACTAAACCACCTAATTATAGATATATTATAGAAATCTATTCTTTGTAACATCTGGCTTGTTCATCTTGTAATCATTGCCCCACAAAATACACATTCCAAGGCTGAGGAAACTGAGGTAATTAAAACTGCTTTCCCAACTCATGTTACTGCTCCTCACAATATATAGTCAACCTGTTTACAGAATATGAACTTTATCTTTGGTGTTCAATTTAACATGCTCAAACATAAACCATTTTAAAAAGTTATGTAGTGAAATAAAAACAATTCTCATTATTTCAAGTATATAAAGACTCCTCTATTATTTCTAGAATATAAAATGGAAATAACTCCTACATGCTTACATTGTGCTTTTGTTCAATATTCCTACTCCAATACAACTGCCGTGTAAAAGGTTATTTCCCTGATTTTCCTCTGTACATTATCACCATTACTGCTCAAAGTTCAACATCTAGAAAGCCGGGCCACAGAGATAACACTTTGGGCTAGAGTTGAAGAAAAATGAAATAGAATACCCCACCAGAGAGTAATGCAGTCAGAATCAGGTAAGTAATAGAAGTGCATTTCATTTCACTACCAACAAACAATTCAACTGAATAGGCTCATTAAAGAGCTGAGCATGGCTGCCCTATTCTGCCCAGTATTCTTCCATGAGGCCTGTAAACAAAAAAACCATCTAGTTCTAGATTTGTACTGTTAACTTCTCTATCCATAAAAAGTTGTGTGTCAGCGATGAAAAATTACCTGGTCGTAATTTACGACGACGAGTGGGGGAAGCCTGTTCGCAGGAATCAGTTTTGACTTAAGGGGGTAAAAAAAAAAAAACCACAACTTTTTGAAAAGGTAAAATAGCTTAAAGCATTTAATTTCTAAACAAATCAATCTGTTAATAGTAGTAGTCACAAAATAGGCTTAATATAGAAACCCACATTTATGTCCTTAAGAAAAAGTGTAAATTGTATTTTACCTCAAAACATAAATTAACCCACTTAAAGAATCTGCAGCAGTCAAAATCACGGTGAATTTTAAAACAACTTCAGAATAAAATAACCTTAAGTACTTTATACTGCTTTATATCTAAAAAATGCTTACAACTTCTCATAAAAATAGTCTGAGGCAACTATTTTTTCTTTTATTCTTTAACAGACAAGTTCAACATTATGGGCAACATTCTTTAAACCTTAAGCTTCACAGACTTTCAGACATTCAAATACCATGGTCCCCTTTTCTTTAATGTGAAGGTTTATTCAGCTAGGAAAGAAAAAGCATGGTAGACAACTGAATACATTTTCACCAAATTGAAAGTAGTACAAAAGTTTTAAGACTCTACAGAACTACACATCGTACCTAATGTATCATTAAAAACAGATGACAGTATTTCCTTCAGCAAATAAAATGGCATACTGGTATGCTGTTAATGCATACACCATTTAACCTGTACTGTCATTCACAAATTATTTACAACTTTCGCTGTGTGAAAAGAACTAGAATGTAAATTTTCTGCAAAACTGGAAAAAAGCAATACAAAATTTGTGAAAGCCTGTGTTTTGTATTATACAAAAGTAAGCCAGTTTTTCTCTTCAAATACCAGATACTGAATGCAGTGATATGCTGGACAGTTTACAGTAATTCTTGAGGATGTTTTAATGCTGGAGGTAAGTTTACAGGCCTTGACTCTTCGTCGAGGAGTACTAGGTCTTCTATTTCACTGCCTCTGTATTTCCTTTTACAGATTTTTACCACCACCTTTTTCTTGAGAAATAACTTCAATGCTTCTCTTGATGCAACTGCTTTTGCGTTTTCTTTGCTTTTTCCACAGCCAGTGCCCAAATACACAGACTTACACCTCAATTCACAAACAATACTTTCTTGAGAGCTTTTATTTTGAGGCAGATCTGCCAGTTCTTTCAGTGGGACAAAAAACACATCCAGTGTTGCTTTCAGGGCCTCAATAGCTGCATTTAGGAGCTCTCCATGATTCACACTGGGACTAAAGCCACCAACGGCCACCAACTTCCACGCCACCGTTTTATACAGTCTATTGAAAAAAGGTTGCTTCTGTTTCACATCTTCATTGGTTAACTTGCAGCAAGAGAATTTGACAGAACTCTCACTTGACTGTGTAGCACTTTTAGAAGGCAACTGTGACGTGCTAGTCTGAGAACTACTCTTAGAAGCCAGCTGGGACACACCTGCTGTGGAAGTGCTCTTAGAAATGAGAGCACCACTGGTCTGGGAGCTGCTCTTGGAAGCTAACAGCGATGCAGCGACCTGCGAAGTGCTTTTGGAAGTCAGCATCGATGTGTTTGCTGAGGTGCTGCTCTTGGGAGTTAGTAAAGATGTGCCTGATGAGGAACTGTTTTTAGAAACCGATGATGAAACACTTGCCTCTGAACTAGTTTTGGAAGTTAACCCACTTGAAGCTGTCTCTGAACTAGGTTTGGAAGACAACAGTGGCAGCTCTACTTCTGAGCTTCCTGAGGAGCCCAACAAGGGCACCTCGATCTCTGAGATGCTCTGAGAAACTAAGACTGAAGGGCCTTCCAAAGCACTCTTTTTCGGTGAGCCACTCTGTTGTCTGGAATCAGTGGACTGGGTCACGTGACTATTCACACTGGACTTCAACAATGAAGAAACAAACGACGCTGAACCATGTTTATCTGGAGCTTCCGATTCAGCTTTTCCGGGACCTACCGTTGTTACCTGAGAGGAAGTGCTGCTGCTGCTTTGGCTGGAAACAGATCGGTCTCCATCACTTGTGGAGCTATTCTGACTCGGGGTGCCAGAGCTCCGACTCGAGTTCCCACCACTCTCTGACTTGGTAGATGACCCCGAACACGCTGAGCTGTTTTCCTGCTGAGATGATGTGCGGTCTGTTTTGGCAGGAATTTTTGCATGATCTTGCTCAACTGCAGAATTGCCTTTTCCTTCTATGGCTCGTTTTTTCGTTGGTTCTTCTACCCCTTCTGAAAAGAAAGAAAACAGGTATGTGACTAAGCCTACCTCATACGTATCAGCTGAAAATTTACGAGAGATACTCATATTAAAATAAAGGCACAAGGTGAAAATATTTCAGGACTCGTAGAGTCTTTAAAAAGTTTCTTTAAAAACTTCGTTAATTTCTTAAAACAGCGTTGAATTAACATCAATGATTTCTCATAGTAAAAAATCAACAGCGTGGACATTTAACACTTCGAAATCTCAGAGTCAAAGGAAACTATAAAACACAGACACATAATTTAGGTTTAACATTCCAACTTGATTAATAACAGTATTAAAGTCTAGCTTGTTAAAAAAAATTAGTAACAATCATTCCTAATTATATCAAACTTAGGTTCTAAACTCCTATGTATGTTCACATCTATGATCTGCTAACCATTGCTACTCGATATCCCTCTTTTCTTCACCTTGGCAACCAGTTCGTCTCTTGTTGTATGGATTGGAGCATCTGTCACTTTGATGCCTTCAGCCATACTAAGTATTTTATCCATAACTTTTTGGGGATACCTGAAAAAAAAAAAAGGGGGAGGAAGACACTTTAAAAAGCATTTCTGCTAAGCTGCCACCTCTCGAGTACAAAAACAGGCCACAGGAACTGCATTTCCTGGTCGTAATCAAGAAACTGAAACAACCGCCACGAACTTTGTTTCCTGGAACCCCACAAACACACACCCGGGGTTTGGGAGGCGGGGTCCCTCCTTACCAATCTAATTTAACCTAGTGTCCCTCTCCCCTAGAGCGCTGTCAGCTCAACGCCAGCAGCTCCCCACCCGACCGGGGCACCTCCAGACGGCTAATCATGTCGGCTTCGGGCAGAGACGCCCTTCTCGCCCTTAGAGGGCAGCCGGGCCCGCGGATTCCCGCGCTTCGCCACTTCCCTTCCAGACCGAGGGCTCCGGGCCCCAGTCCAGGGCGGAAGACAAAACGGGGAGAGCTGCTCGGGGACGCCGGCTCACTCACCGGCACCCGAGGAAGACGTGGTTGGCCCAGGCCATGGAAAAGGAGATGAGCTGCTGCAGCTGCCGATTGCGGGTCCCGCTCCCGGCGTCGGCGGCTTCCTCCTGGTTAGCGGAGGCAGCGCCGCCGGCGGCGGGGGCCAAGTCCCCAGCGTTGCGGAGCAGGAACTCCCTGCGGTGGCGCCAGTGTTTGTCGGTCTCGCCGTCGCAGCGCAGCGCCTCCACCCAGGCGGCCACCCGCGGGTTCTGGCTCAGGTACTCCGACACCTCCTGCGCCATGTTGGGCCTGCAGGTCGCGGAGGCCGCGAGCAGACGCTGCTCCGGGAGGGAGGCGGGGGGCGCGGGGCGAGCGGCCCTGTCACTGCGGCCTGCACCGGCGGCCCGTCCAGAGAACGCCCCTCGAGAGGCGCACGCACCAAACAACAGCGCCGTGAGCAGCCGAACCGCCCACTTCCGCCCGCCGCTGGCTCCTTCCCTTTTATAACCTCGCCGCCGCCGAGCGCCCGCGCGTCCTTCCGGCGCGAGCCGGCTCTCCCAGGTCGCTTTGCGGCGCGCGAGCGGCCGCGACGCTGCGGCCCCGGCCGGCGGGGGGAGGGGAGGGGAGGCGGAGCGAAGGGAGGCGGGCGCGCACCTCCCGACCCCAGAGGGCGGGTCGTCAGGGGTTCGGCCGGGGCGCCCTCGGGCTGGGCGCGGACCTCGGCGTCCCTCCTCCGCTTTGTGACGCTGCTCCGGGCCCGCCGGGCCGGGGATCCGGGGCGAGTGAGGCCAGGCCTGGTGGCCGAGCGCGGCCGGGCAGGCGGGCCAAGTCCTCGCGCGTCGCGCGCGTCCCCGCGGATTGAGCTGCAGTACGGACGCGAGGTCGGGGCGGCTCGGCCCGGGGACGCTGGTTTCGAGCGGGGCCAAAATAAACAAAAGCTCGCCTCCATCTTTCGACTATGTCAGAAAACAGCTTTCAGCGCTATTTCGAATGTAGACAAGCGGCCGTCCGGGTCTCGGGCATTTAGGAACGTGCGGGTGCATATTAGCCTAAGTCGTAGTGATAATAAAAGTAGTAAGGAGACGTTTAATCATATTAGCCTAAGTCGTAGTGATAATAAAGGTAGTAAGGAGACGTTTAATCGAGTTCCATGTTGCCCTGTGGAGCCCTCCTGCAAGCAAGCTCTGGCGCCGCAGACTTGGGTTTGGTTTTCGCGGTTCATCCCGGGCCGAACCGCTTTCTCTCGGGTGGGCTTTTGGTCAGTAACTTAAACACTGGGCGGAGGGCCTGCTGTCTCTGTCGCGTTTCCTTAAGTTAACAGCCATTAACCTCCAGCTGGACGGGGAGCCGGGAGGCGGCTTGGAAAAGTGCGTATGTCTACGCCCCGTTTCCCTCTGAGAACTATTTTTTTCTTTGCATTTTTTTCCATTTTAGAATGTCCACACTTGAAACATTACTGCCGGCTTCCTCATTGTTATGTTTCCAGTATTAGGTATTTGGGTGTTTTAAGATTAATGAAATTTAATGATAAGTTAAAATAAGTGATATATTAATGATAAATTACGGAATTAAAATTTTTGCTTTCACTAAATATTTGTCGATTTTAAGATAATGAGTCAGAATAATCAAGCAAGCAAAAAAGAAGTCACTTAGATAAGATTAATTGAAAGAGCCGTGTAGTTTACATACATACTGGAACAGGCAAAATTCAGCTATTGTATGAAAATAATAGTGCCCACTTTCCTGCCATGCCAAATGAAGCTGCATAAAAACGTAGGCATGGAGAAATTTTGAAGCTTGGGATTTTGCTTCTAGTTTTGCACTTTGCTCTTTTTCCCTGAAACTTGAGAGGGATGAAAGGATGTGGAAATCTGGCAAATTAAAAGACTAGAGAAATTTCGTGGTTTTTCATCTTGTGAATTATTTGGCAAAGGTAGCAAGTTAAAGAATCTATGATTCCACTACTCAGCCATAAAAAGTAGTAAAATAATGCCATTTGCAGCAACATGGATGGGCCTGGAGACTGTCATTCTAAGTTAAGTCACAAAGAGAAAGAAAAATACCGTATGATATCACTTATATGTGGAATCTAAAAAAAGACAAACACATTTACAAAACAAAGACTCAGACATAGAAAAACTTCTGGTTATGGGGTGGGAAGGTATAAATTGGGAGCTTGAGATTTGCAGGTACTAACTACTATATATAAAACAGATAAACAAGTTTATACTGTATAGCACAGGGAGCTATATTCCATATCTTATAGTAACCTATAATGAAAAAGTAAGAAAACGAATATTTGTGTGTGTATGTATGACTGAACTATTACGCTGTATGCCAGAAATTGACACATCATGAACTGATTCTACTTCAATTTAAAAAAAGAATCTATGATTCCATACCTAGATGATATTCGTACATTTTAAACCAAGAATTTTCTCACTTTTTTTCTTTTTGCCCTGTAGCCTTCCACCCATAGGCTTCATTGCCTTGAAGGGAGAGCAAGTAGAGCCTGGATTTTAGAATTAATTTTTAAAATTATGATAAAAGCAATATGGTCTGAAAGATGGAGTATTTCTTATTTGCAAAAGCCAGTTGCTTGATAGAAAAGATATTTTCTTTTTCTTAAAAGGTTGACTTTGAAGATTGAAGACTCAGGGCATAGACCATGGACCACAGAGTTAAGAAGAGCATATATTGAACTGAAAAAAAAAAAAAAAAGACTTCTCACCAAATGGAGGCAAATTATGTTCTAGATAGGAGGGAGGAAGGATTCAGAGAGAAAAGGTGAGAAGGGAACTTGTGAGAATCCGGGAGGGCGGGGGTGGCCTGGGGGGGAAGTGTTGGTTTCGCCTGGACCTTTGGGAGAAGACAGCCCATCAGTCCCTGAGCCAGCTTGGGGTGGTCTTTGGAAGAGAAGAAATGAGCACAGAGCTTTTATAGCTCTGATAACCAACTACACCACTCCCTCCTCTCCCTCTAACACACGCACGCACGCACGCACGCACGCACGCACACCCCTCTTGTCTCTCACAGACCATAGGGTTGGACTTAGAGACTGGAACCATTGGCAGGCTTAGTAAAAGCAGTTTTGGTGGAGTGGTGGAGGCAGACGCAATACTGGAGTTACTTCAGGAGTAGTAAACAAAGACACTCTGCTGTGGAGGAGAGAAGAGAGAGGAAGCTGGAGAAGGTCATGGGGTCCAGGCCACTTTTAAATTTCAGATGAGAGTAGCTTAAGCATATGCAAGTGCTGATTGGGAGAAGCTAAAAGAGGGAGGGTTTGAAGATACTGAAGAAATGGGGGCTAATGGACAATTTCTGAAGAAGTCAGGAGGGCTGGGATCCAATGCACAGGAGGAGCGATTAACCTCAAGTACTTGGAGAGGCACTTCCTCCATTTTAAAAGGAAGAAAAAGATTGTAATTTGGAGATGGGAAGATGAGATGGAGTCTCTGTGATGGAGTAGAGAATGCTTGAAGTGGACATTTTAGAGAGCAGGGAAACAAGCTGCCTTGATAAACATACTTTAAGTTCTGGCCGATTTTTTTTTAAATTATAAATTATATGTGCACACAGAAGTGAAACATTTAAAGAGAATTAAAAGCCATAAAATGAAAGTGAAAATCTCCCTCCCTTCTCAGCCTGGTCCTACTCTACAGATATCATCATTAATGTCAGTTTGTCTCTGTTTCTTTGGGTGGCTGTTTTCATAACCCCAAATTATATGCTTATGTTTTTATTTCTTGATTTTCAACTTTAAGCACTTTATTTCATTCCTGAATGGGAAAGGTGGGTAAATCCATATCACTTACACTACCTCTTCCTTCTCCCAATTTTTGTTGTATTTTAAGTGTTCATCTGTTGGCCACCTGTCATAAATTTAAATATTGTACTTAATCTTCAATTTCTTAATCTATCAACTTTAGACAGTCAGTTCTTGATTCTCACGTCGTGTAAGAAAATTCTGGGGAGAGACCGTATGGCAGCTCTTTGGACTTTCAAAAAAATATGGCTTTAAGAGAAAAATCTATTCCCTAAGGGTGAACAGGCAGCGGGTGGAGAATTCTACAGTGCTCCTGCTTACCTGCGGGCTTTGTGCCATTTTATTTTATTTTATATTAAGCCCTAACATTAAATAAATGTCAATAAATGTGTTTGCTGCTGTGAGAATTAAATAAGATTGTGAAGTTACATTTTTCATACAGGTTAGTTTCTAAAATCAGCATGTAAATGAAAGTCAGATAAGACAGGCTAACACTCTACCTCCTTTTCCTGTGGCACAGCAATTCCCTCAATTTTAGAAAGGCCCCTTGGGCATCTCCTGATGTGAAGACGAAGGAAACTGGGCTTTCTCTACAGGTTCACAGATTCTAGTTTGATTAATTTCAGTTGCAAGTGACAAAAATTATGATTTTAAAATGGCTTCTGCTTAACCAAAAAGAGAATTTATTGGCTGTATGACTGACAATCCAGGGAGTAGACTTTTGGGATCCAGGTACTCAAACAGTATAATCAGGAAGCCTGCCTCTCTTCATCTGTAGACTTTGCTTTCTCTGTGTTAGCCTCAGTCTCAGAGAAGATCTTCGTGCAGGTGGCAAGATGGTTCCCAGAAGCCCAAGCATATACATCCCCATAGTTCAGCAGCTGCTGTGGAAAGACAGCTTATCTTTCCTGATAGATTCTGCCATTGTCCTGAGGGTCTGTTGGGTCATAATATTTATCCCTTAAATAAACACTCTAGCCAGGGATATGAAATATTCTGATTGGACAGGTCTGAGCCATGCCTCCACCCTAAGAAGAATAAAACATCTGAGTAGGGTCAGTATCATGCAAGGGAAATAACAAACTCAATAAAGCAAATTTACACTCAAAAAAGCCAGGGTAACAACCATATGCACAGAAGGATCACCAAATACTTGAAAAGATTTTAAAGAAAGGATGATAGTAAGGAGCTTCGAATGACACAAGATTATTCTCCAGTGGGAAACCTTATCAAGATGACTCTCTTTCCTCCACATCTTAGCCGAAGTGATAAAATCATTTTATGCCAATTTTATATTTCTTTACATAGCCTTGTATAGACCTTTCCTAAAAACAGTTCCATGGTTTTAGTCTTCATGTTCCTCCTAATGCCAGCAAGATGGGGTATTATTTTCTGTATGTTCCCATCCCTTTGTGACCCTCTTTGCTTGTTTTTATCCCTAGATTTAATCTAGGAGTGAGAGACAGACATTTTCCATTTTAAGGACCCATTCCAAGTAGCGGGAAGTTAATTTCAGTCCATTCAGGATCACGGGTATCCATTTTAGGGCGCTTACATAGTGTGGAGGCACGGGGCTGGGGCTGGGGCTTCAAAACGAGGCATTCCCAGGCATCCTTTGGAATATCCACCTTTCCTGTCAATTTTTGGTCCATGTCTGTCCGTGGAGGCCACTGCTTCATCCTCCTCTTCCCCACGGCGGGGCCTCTTTAGGTCAGAGGACTGTCCTTGCTAGACCCATGCCTGAGAGAGGCATGGGTAGACGTTGCCTGTTGGACCTTGCTGGGGGCGCTGATTCTCTACAAGGCTTTCTCGGGTCCATTTGCCCGAGCATGTCTGATCTGTTCCTCCACACCACACTAGGAGGAGGGGGCACTCTGGATATCTTGCAGCTTCCCTGGGATCTGCTGGGAAGGAGGTGTGGGTCAAGGAGCCCCTGGGCCCTGCTGGACTTTTCATCATCCTTTCCTTCCCTCTTTCCTCTGCAGTTCTGCCTGGAGGGTAAGAGCAGGCAGGACAGGGGGCCCCTTCCCAGGGAAACACACCAGCAGCCTAATTCTCTTGGTTCCCTCCCCTTCAAATTCTCCTTTCCTTTGAAGAATTTCTTATCTGGGTAACAGGTAGCCTGGTTCTTTATCTATTCTTTTAATCTCTTGTTATTATGCCCTACCTGGATTTTTGACCAGTCAGTCAAGACTTTGCATCTTTCGTCTTCTATATTCTGCTGCATCTTACAAAAGGCAGTGCCCTCAGCACACCCCCACATTTCAAACTAGCCACATGGCTATAAAAGTTAGAGCCACCTCTGCCATACCTGAGGAGAATGGGGAAAGGAAGCATCTTTATCTAGATCTACCAATTCCCCCTCAATATCAATGTTAGAGACTGATTTTAATTTTTAGTAAGCAATTTCTTTAACCCTGTTGAGGAGGTAGGGTAGGCTAATCAAAAATTTGCAAGTTCATGAGGAATATCTGGGTTGATGGAGTCATTCCTTCAGTCTTTCATTCTAGCAAGTACTAATTAACTCCCTACCAAGGGTCACACCAATGAGACCAATGTTATAAAATATAATGGGGGGAAATAAGGCTGAGGGGCAGGAAAGGGTTCAGCAAGTGGTCCGAACAGAAAGAACGCTCTGTGAGCTGTAAAGGCAACACTTAAAAGTCCCATCACCTCCTTGCTCTCCCCTTCTATGCAACTGTTGGTTGACTAAGGATGCGGTTTTTAAAAACCTCAATTAATTTTAAGGAAGGAAACAAAGTAAGTGTTTTTCTTCTCACCAGGGAAGGCAATTTTGATGTTAAACACCTCATTGATAGTGGTAATACTATGCAGTTAATTTGGAAGATAAGAACAAAAGAAGTGTTTTCATTCTCACTAGGGAAGGCAGTTTTAAACACCTCATTGAGGGTAGCACCACCAGGCTCATTCGGGACTTGATAATAGCTCCTCTTGACAAGACAATACCGAACCCAGGGTGAAACCTACCAGCACTTAGACGAATTTTCACCCCCACCTACTAGCAAAGGCATATTTTCTCTCTTTCCCGAAAGGAGTGTTAGAGTGCAATGCCATCCAATTATTTTTACAGCGCCAAGTCCCATGGAAATGGACTCAGGTGCTGCTTACTCCATTGATTGCAGTGGGGCTTGGTAGGGTGAAGTGGGTTCCACAGGGCTTTGATATAGAGTGAATTGGGCAAGGAGTGGAATTTTTACTCACATTTGTTAGTTTTTCCTAGGTAGAACTTAAGAGGCTCAGAATGCTCCTTTTATCACTGCCATACAAAACTAGAACTAGTAAATAGTGAGGGGAAAGAAGCTAGTTATATTACCTCCGTGGCCGTGAATTCGCTCTTTATTGTGCAGAAAATCGGATTGCACTTTTCAGTAAACACGTGACGGGAATCAGACATTCGTTGAAGGCTTCAGCCTAGAGTTACAAGAGGACCTTGAGATGTTGGACTGCCGGGCAGCTCCAAGTAGACACGTCATTGCCTCAGCGGCTCTGGGTCATAGGGCTCTACCTACTGTCACTTCTGTTGTCTTGAAGGACAGGGATCATACGACTCTAGTTATTGGCGCAGAGACAAGAGCTGTAGCTTGTTTTATACATAGCAGCTTGTACCTCTTAATCCCCTCCCCCTGTATTGCCCCTCCCCCTTCCCTCTCCCCACTGGTAACCACTAGTTTGTTCTCCATATCTGTGAGTCTGTTTCTTTTTTGTTATATTTACCAGTTTGTTGTATTTTTTAGATTCCACATATAAGGGTTATCATATAGTATTTGTCTTTCTCTGATTTTTTCATTTAACATAATGCCCCCTAAGTCCATCCATGTTGTGGTAAAGGGTAAAATTCCATTCTTTTTTATGGCTGAGTAGTATTCCATCACACACACACACACACACACACACACACACACACACACACACACACACACCCCATATCTTTATCCATTTATCTATCGATGGACACTTAGGTTGCTTCCATGTCTTGGCAATTGTAAATGATGCTGCTATGAACACTGGGGCACATGTGTCTTTTTGAATTTGCCTTTTTGCTTTTTTCAGATATATACCCAGGAATGGAATTGCTGGGTCATATGGTAATTCTATTTTTAGCTTTTTGAGAAACCGCCATACTGTTTTCCACAGTGGCTGCACCAATTTACATTCCCAACAACAGCGTACGAGGGTTAAAAAATCACATGAGAAATTTTCTCAAAATTTGCGTCCCTGAGCCCCCACAGAGAAATTCTGATTTGAGAAATCCAGGCGTGGGCTCTGGATTCTGAGATTTTTAACTAGGCTTCCAGCTGTGCCTTTATCACGCTTTGAGAAATACTGGTGTAGTGAAGAGTCAGAACAAAGCTGGGCCTTCTGTTTGGGGCTTTGTCCCTGAGTGACCAGGAGGGACGTCTCTGGGCATTCTATCCAGGGATAAAATGTATATAATTTATACTGCAAAGTTTTGTCTACTAGGAGGGAAAGGCATGACAAATTCAAGTGTCTTAGGCCAACTCAATGTTTATTAATGAAAAAAACCCTGATTTCTCCCAAGTGTGAAGCTGCCCCTGTGGGGCAAGACAGGGAGTAACCTTTCAGCTGCTCCCACCAGGCATCCCTGAGCCTGGGTCATGTTGTAAACGGCTTGTGATGGCAGATGCGGGGGCTGAACCCACCTGTCCCAGCTGCTGGTGGCTCCAGCATTCCTTGGCATCACTCCCGTCTCTGCCTCCACCTTCACGTGGCCTTCTCCTCCTCTGTGTCTCTCGAATCTCTGCCTATCCTAAAATTGCAATAACTACTATTGTGGTTTTTTAAATATACACTGTAATAAATGATAGCATAAGTCTTTTATTTTTAAAAAATGTCTTCCAGGTGAACCTAGGGATCTCGAATTTAAGTCTTATTTCTGTCAAGGTCTGTTATCACCACTGACATCCGCTACCACCCACCTCGTCTGAGACGCTGAGTAAAACACAGGTAGGAATTAATTTGGGAAGAATGGCCATGTCCCAATATTCTCATCCAGAAAAATATGTCTGTTTATTTGGATTAGATCCTCATTCATATTTCAGCCTTCTCTCTCCCTCCCACCCTCAGACAGGCTTAGGGAGGGGATTAAGCAAGTGGTACTTACCCGGGTCAAGACAGCACTGCATCCCCTTTTGCTGCAGATAAAGGGTGAACCATCGTGACCCTCTTTCTGTTTAGGGAGGTGTTCCTAATGCTTGGTCCTGTCCTGTTTGCTGCCCAGGCCCTTTCTCTCTCAAGGTCAGTGATGAGAAAGCCTCTCCCCACCCCTGCCGAACTTTAGCTATTGAGGGCATTTGGCTGCATGCAAAGGGAAAGGTGCACTTGAAACTTTGGCTTGGGACCCATTTGTACCATTTCCCACTCTCGCTCCGTAGACATTTGCTAGTATTTTATTAAAAATTTATGTATCTATCGTAAATGATATTGGTCTTGTGGGTGTGCCCTTGGCAAAATATTTGTCAGAGGCTTGTACCCGGGTGATACTGACTTCAAGAAATGAACTGGAAAGCTGTCCCTCATTTCCTATGCGCTGGAGCAAGCAGAAAGCCGGGACCACGGGTAATCACCGCTCGAGCTGGCCTCAGGGAGTTTGTGCAAAAACAGCGCAGAGAAGGAGCAATTAGAAATACCGCTTGGGGGTGGTCTTTTGGACTGGCAGGCAGAGCTCTCTGTCTCCAGATGTTTGCCATATGAAACAGATTGTGTCTCCACCTTGCCAGCTGGTTTAGAGGGTAAACTCCAGCGACCTCACAGCTCGCCTGTCAGAATTGTGCAAAATCCTCCAGGCTGCATCCTCGCCATCTCCCCTGAGCTGTGACTTTCAGTGCCTGTGCTCCGCAGCGTGGACGAACATGGAGGGTGGAGGCCAGGCCTCACAGCCCTTTGAGCTGTTTCACTTGCCAAGGCCAAGGGGAGCGAGTGGGTCTCCCATTCCGGGGCAGCTGCATCTGCGTGTATGGAGGGCAAAGTTGAGGGACCAGGGCGGATTCTCATTGTTGGCTTTAAAAGTAATGTTGGCAGTTGGTCTTTAAAAAAAAAAAAAAAGAAGAAGAAGAAGAAGTCTGTAAGACACAAGGAGATTAGACTGTGAGTCTAGTTTTGTTCACCTTTGCGGAAGAGGGGGTTCATGTTTTCTCACCAGCGGGTTGACAGGCTGCTGCAGTTGGTAGCTCCATTCTGAAGGGGACTGAAAGTAATAAAAGCCGCTTCCTATTTTGTACTTGGATCCCCTTGTGCCTGCTGGATGACTAGACGGTGGGTGCTGTGGGGGTGATGAGAATAAATGGAGGCAAGGATGAGAACCCCAGGGACTTGTTAGAGCCACTGGTCACTCTCTTTTTAGCACTGATTTTATATACGTCTATCTCATATACATTTACAATTACATAATGTATAATTATATATTATATATGCTTTATAGATAAGTGTATGTATTATATATAAATATTTTATATATAATATGAAAAGTAGAAGAAGTGTCATTTCACTTACTGAACACCATTCGTTTCAATATATGGACATTTTAACAAAATTACAGAAAGATTTTTCCTTCTCAATTTCACCTCAGGGTTTATGAATGAAATGCCAGTCTGACATGATTTTAAATGACCAGGTGAAGATTTGAAATCAGATTTTAATGTGGCTGGAATAATACTGACATGGAAATCATTGCTTTTCAACAGGTGGTCCGGCAGGTTCGTGATTGGACCTACAAATTCCAGGCCGGCGGGTCGTGCCTGGGAGCCCTCCCTGGGTCTCGGGGAGGAATGACCCCACTTCTCTGTGATTCCACCTTCTCTGAAGCTTAGAGACACTCCCACGAAGGAAACTGGGCAAGGTGTGGAGGTGGAAGCAGGCAAATGTGAGGCCCAGAAGCCCAGGAAGACGTCTTTCAGGGAAGACGTGAAGAGCTGGGTCTAATGCGGATAGTGGGCCAGGAGAATGAGGCCGGAGAACTGACTGCATGGAGGTCACTGGTGCCCCTGAGTAGATGGGATGAACGTGTGAATATAACCACATACAAAGAGGCAAAGACAGGGGCAGATCATGGGGTACTACGTCCCAGGCTGCCGTCCTCAATGTCAATCCCCCGTGTTCACTGTTCTCTTCCAAAACACTCTACCTGTGCAGACCCAGGCTACTCCTGGCGCTTAGCGGCCTTCTTCAGCCCAGGTGATAGGCTAACCACTGGTGGGGGTGGGGGGGAGCAGGAGGGGCTGCAGCAGAGAGCCCTGCCATTGCCTGTCGGATTCCCTCTCTGAACTTTGCAGAGATAGGCAAGGGGAGGTTATGAGGGAGGAGGGTCATGCTGGACCCCGAGCAGGTGAAGTTCAAAGCAGGCAGAACGTGTGAGCAGGGAGCAGAATGTATGGCAGAGAAGATGGCATGCAGACCAAAGCGCCGTGGCTGCCTCGTAGAAGGAGAAGTGAGACATCCCCCCAAGTAGAAGAAGAGGTGGCGAATGTGGCTGTCATCTCACCGTGGGCACCACAAGGCATCGCCCTGTTCTGGAACCTTCCATCAGTCCCAGTGCCCCTCATCTCTGAGCCCTGCCCTCCCATCTCCCCGAGGCTGCTCTTCCCCAATCGCTGTGAAGGTCTGCGCGTGAAGCCCCCTACCGGAGCTCACGTGAGTGCAATGATGAAAACCCAACAGCACAGCCGTCACTATTGCTAGGTCAGAATGTGATCCCAGCGAGATGTGCTGAGATGGTCCTGAGTTAAAGCAAAAGAACAGAAGCAAAATAGGGAATGGGATTAACAAAGTGCTGGACTGTATTCCAAGTACGGTAGCAGAGCAGGGTCTTCCCAGGTGTCTAACAGGAAAGGGGTGGGTCTCTCATGGACTTCTGCCCCCCTGGGCTTGCCCGAGCACGTGATGAAGTGAGGAAACCATGGGGAAGTCCAGACTTTCATAGTGATGAGACTGAACAGTTTCTGTTGTGTCGGAGAGACTGTGTCAGGTGTCATCCTCAAACTGGGAGCCCTGGGTGAGCTGGTTTCTTGGTTTCCTGAAGCTGAGTGTTCAGGTCATATGCATTTGCTAAAGACACCCCAAGGTCACTAGACCTTTGACTGAGGTGGTTATTTTTGTTGAGTTCAGCGGTCCAATTTGCTTTTTGCACCATGAATTTACATGGTTTCTTGGGACAGACTCCATCTCAGTGCTGGGAATGCCCGGTGAGACAGTAACATTCCCTTCCTGAGCGTGACAAATAACTCAGCCCTTCACCGGATAATCAGAGGTGCCAGTGTGCTCTGCATCTTGGTAATGACCCTGATGGATAAAGGCTAGAGGCCCCACTCTGTTTTTTGGACACCATACCATATGCCAGTGATTCTTGTGTGGCCCTAGAGATGGGAGGAGACCCCAAACATGACTGAGATTGAGTTTCTCACCACAGAGGCAAATTGACTTAATATGACTTAGAGAAATTCAAAATGTTGCATTTTTTATGCTGCTTGTTTTAGAGTAAAATTTGTAACCTTTAAATATATATATTATCTCGTTAAAACTCCTAAGAATCCTATGAAGTAGGTATTACTGTCATCACCATTTTGCAGAGGACATTGAGCCTTAAAGGGGTAAATAACTCAATTACTCACAGCTATTAAGGTGGTGCTAGGAACCAACCTGCCTGGAAGGGATTGCCTGCCCCTCCCCCCCAGCCCCATCCTACTTTGCATAATAATTGACTATGGACTTTTTATTTTTGAATTTGGCTAAACCTTTATTTTGAAGTGGTTTCTCATGAATTCCTTCATAATAAAGCACCCACTGTATAGATCCACTTGGTCACTGCAGCTAGATGGCCAGATTCCTCGGTGGAGAACAGGGATGCTGTTCCCCTGCAGGAAGGCACAGAGAGACACTTACGCTTCACTCACTACACGCCCCCAACTTGTTCTCAATCTGCAGGGAAGGGAAATTCAGGCTCAGTGAGAGAGAGGGAGAAACACCTATAAGAGGGTCCTTTGTAACAGTTTGGTAACCCGAACAAAGACCTTTGATAAGATCCCTGGGAGAGCTTAAAGATTTCTCCTCTCTCGCTCTCTGTGTACGGATGGCTGCAGGTCAACCCTGAAACAAGATGACCGGTTCCACCAGCATCAATAAAGCCCTAATCCTGGAGGAAGGAAGTGGGGTCCGGTTTCCACGGTTGCTATAAAAAAAACCAGGGCTTTGTTTCTCAGGATTGCTCTTCCAAGTAGTTGTAACACATGGCCGTTTGCTTTGGCAGGAAAAGCGCCTTCCGAAGACAAAGGGCTGTTTTACGCCGGAGCCGCGCTGAGCTCGCGTGATATTCCGCTCGGCGGCCACTGGGTGGTGCTCGAGGAGCCGGGATGGCGGGTGAGGCTCCGGCGTCCTGCTGGGTCGGGTCCGGAGTCGGCACGTCCGTCACAGAGGCAATGCTCAGAGGTGACCCCGAGGCAAGGAGAGTGGGGCCAACCCCCTTCCCAAAGCCGCTTTCAGTGTGGACAGTCGCGGTTTTCTCCTTCGTATATACGATAACGAAGCAATCAAAGCATATTTAGAAAAGATTTTTTTCTCGGAAAATGCTATTTTTATTGTTCTGTGAAAGGCCATCTACATCAGAGTGTGCAAACCCAGCGTCAAGGCCACCTCCCCCCCTCCCCCGCCAGCTCGCAACCCCGCAGCCCCTCCTACAGGGAAAGAGCCCAGTGGAATGTGCGCCCTTCCTCCTTGGTTCGGCCCTCGTGCCCCTAACGCCTCCTCGTTGCTCAGGGACCCTGTCTGTGGGCTTCCTGTGTTTCAAATCCGGGAACTACCCCCCTCCCACCTCCCCAGGGAGCAGCCAGACCTTAGCCAGGCCTCATCCTATCCCTGGGCTGCTCTCTTGAATAAACTTGCTTAGCAACTTCCATCTTTAAAACCAAACTACCCAAGAAACAAGGGGTCCCTCCTGGCCCTTCACTGCCCTTCTACTATATATTGCCCATCGCTTGCCTTCCCTTCCCAACAAACGGATGGACTTGTCTCTGAGCACGGCCTCGTCTTCCTCCTTCCTATTTACTCAAATCCACCCTGGCTTGGTTTCTGTCCCTCTTGCTCCACTGAAATGGACTTTGCCCAAATCCCAACTCCAGGAGATGCTTTTGTCTTTTTTCTGTTTTATTTGATACTGATCATCTCTGCCTCCTTCCTGAGCTCAGTACCCACTTCAGCTCCTAAGAGTCCCCTCCCTTCGGCTTCCTCCCAGGCCCTGCCCCTGGCCCCACCCTCCAAGGCCCCACCCCTCCGGGGCTCCACCCTCAAACTCTCCCTCCCCGCACCCACTGGGATCCACTTGCAGAGAGCTTTGTGCTAGCTGTGGCAGCGGGTCCACAAAAGGCCCCACTACAGCGTCGGGGGAGGGTGAAGGCTTGGGCCTGGGCGACAAGGTGACGAGTTCCCCATCCCCATTTATTTTCACTAAGTTAGACGGACGTTGGCCAAGGACCTAGCCAGGCGTTTTTCCTTTGAGGTTGGTGATGAGGAAGTGAGGTGTTGTGCCAACGAAGGTGGACGTCAGAGCCGCAGATCGTCAACAGAAACCACTAGTTTACCCCACAAAAGATGCCAGGTAACTGCGGGGAGGAACGACCGTCTCACTCCAGACCCAGAGCAGTTTTGAGCCTGTGACCTTGAATGACACTGCACCTCCCACAGCGCTTCGCTAAAGGGGAGAATGATCGCAGTCAGTGGAGAGGATCCTTTCAATTATAAAGGTGGCGAAAGACAGAAGTATCCGAAGTTCAAGGCCTGCGGGCTGGGCGTGGTTCAGGGCCAGGAACTGCAGCGGCCTTTTCTCACCAATTAGGCACATTTTCCTGTACAGTCCTCTTCCCTTTGCAGGCATTGAATTCGTTTCCCTTTCACTCAGAATGGCCTTCTCCAGGAAGAATTATAAAGTGCAGTGAATAAGGTGAACATTCATCTTAAAGGAGTTTCCACCAAGGGGACAAGAGAGTCCAGGGGTGTTACCAGAAGTCAGTTTATGATCCAGGAATTATTCCTCTGGGAGTCCCTTCCATCTGCATCAAACTCCGGGATGAGCTTGTGGAAAGTCTACCGGGGCTGAAGCCCCGGCCTCTCCAAGACAGCACAGCTGGGGAGGACTGGGGGATTTCATGCGATTTTGAGCTGGACCCTGAAGAATGGATAAGATTTAGATCATCAAAGAAGAAGGAAAGAGGAGTCTGTCCAAGAGAAGTGGGGCAGGAAGCAGAAAAGAAAGGAGAAGGTGGGAACCAGGCTGCCTGTGGCCATAAAGGGCCACATACTCCAATGTCCCATGGACCCGGGTTCATTTTCTGCTCCCATTTTCTAGGACCTTTGGCAAGACTTTCTTTAAGTCTCAGTGTTAATACCTAAAAAGTTGGGATTAGCCAATATGAACTACTGTACATAGAATAGATAAACAAAATGGTCCTACTGCAGAGCACACGGAACTCTAGTCAATAGCTTGTGATAACCTGTAATGAAAAAGAAAATACATATGTATAACTGACTCATTCTTCTGTACACCAGAAACTAATACAACATTGTAAATTAACTAGACTTCTATAAAAAAAAAAGTGGGGATTCAAATAACTACCTCAATAGAGCTGTTGTGAAAATTAGGTGAGATAATGGATACATGGCTGTGGTTTGAGGAGGCAGAGTTAGGATCCTATGGACTTAGTAGTCGTGGGTGTGGACGTGTGCCTAGGGAGGCAGGAGCTGGTCTGGTGTGCGCTGGGGAGGAGAGATCAGTGTAAAAGGTAGTGGGGTGTGATTGTGAAGTTACTGCAGAACACTGGTGCTAGAAGATTGGATGCACCACTTCCCAACAGAGTAATCAGAACCCCAGAGAAGGAAGTAATGTATTAGATGAATGCCGTGTTCATAATCCCATCTGAATATCTGACCTTCTCAAAAATACAAGATCTCTGAGGGCAGAGGCTGTGACTGACACATCTTTGCAAAGCCCTGCAAACCCCCAGCACATCATATGGGGGCTCAGTTACTACTTTTTGAATGTCCTGGGGGAGGGGTATGTAGCTCAGTGGTAGAGCACATGCTTAGCAGGCACAAAGTCCGGGGCTCAAACCCCAGTACTTTCATTTAAAAAAAAAAACTGTCTTAGAGTGTTTAGATTAAAAAAATTTTTATGTGTTCAGTCCTGACAATATTTTCTCTTATGTTTTGGGTTTTTTTTTTTTTTTAGATCATGTTTAGAAACAGCTTTCTCTTCTCGAGTTTTCTAAAATGATGCATCCATGTGTTTGTCGTGCACGTTTCTGATTTCAACTGTTCTCGTGTCAAATCTGATCCACCTGGTGCTCTGATGGGAGGCAGGCCTGAGTAAGCCCTTCCTCCTGCAGGGGGAGGGAGGGGTGTGGTTAGGGGCATGGCTCCAGAGTCAACTGCTGTGTGAACTTTGACCAGTTCCTTCACCTCTCTGTGTTTCAATACGTCTTCTGTGAAATGGCATAACAGTAGAACACACATCAGAGGAGTGAAGTGTAATTGAGATAAGGAGTAATTAAGGTAACACATAGCATTTAGAACCCTGCTTTGCACAGATACTTACTGAATCTTGACTATCATGTTATCATCCACCACTTGCCTATCTCTTAAAGAACTTCAAGATGATGGGCAGAAATCTGGGCCGCTGCTGTCCCCGGTCCCAGTGCTTGGGCAGTGGACCAAGCCCCAGCAGCACTGGCCCGAGGGCTGGAAAGCAGCATACAGCTCTGTCTGGCCCAAGGGCGACCCAGATGGGGCCAGGCCTGCAGGAGGGCCAGCTGGGCAGGGCTGGAAGAGGGTGGGTGGACGGAGCACGGAGCCAAGGCTGGAGCTGCAGGGGCTCCACGCTCACTCTCATCGCTAGGAGTCTCTGTTGCCACTAGATATGCTCGCGGCTTCCTCCCCAGGTTGCCGGCTAATTCTCAGAATGAAATCTCTCTCGGGTGCCCTTCCAGCCTCTTGCAGCCTTGCGGTCCCAGTGGGATCGGTGTGCTTTTTTAATAAAGGAAATTAAACAAACACTCTTATATGCACACGCGCGCACATGCACACACAGTTTAAATAATTAACAAATCGAGGATTAAGGATAGAGATTTCCTGGCTTGGGCTGGGTGGAAGCCAGCCACTTAACAAAGGGCAGCTGATGAGGGCACAGAGGGGCAGGCCCACTTCGGCCTGCGAGCTCACTGGGGGCTGGGGGAAGCCTGGGTAAGGGGCGGGACCCGAGTAGGGTGCCGCGTCTTTCCACGGCCCCACGGCTGGCATTCCCTTCTAGTTTGGGGGTGCACTGGGTGGGCTGCAATGGTCAGACACCCCACGTGCGGTTTGTAAGCCAGTTGTCCTCAGCCTCCCCTCTGCCCTGGCACCTGCGCTTCTGCCGGTGCCCAGTTCTGTGCCACGTGTCTGCGGTACTTCACAGCAGGCTCCCTTCTGTCCCGCTGGGCCTCTGTCCTCCCTCTTCACCTGGTAGGGATGAAGTGCACCCTCCCCGAGTCACCCAGGGGTCCCTCCCTAATTACCTTCATTCGTCATCCCTCCCTGGCTCCCAGCTGCCAACCGACCAGAGCAGCTCCAGCTGCCCCCGTCACAGAACCCAAGTTCTGCTTCCTCGGGAGCCTTCACCCCTGCCTATGTGCCCCCTTCTCTCTTTGCCAGCCTGCATCCTTGCGCTGGTCGCGTTCTCCATCTTCACTAGTCAACCCAGGCTGCCGAGCTTGGCTCCGAGCATCCTGTTCACCCCAGTGCCCTCTCAGCAGACACGCCTACATGTTAGGGCTGGAGGGAGTCCCCTGTTAGAGCGGGAGGGTGTGCCCACCCCACTCCATGATGCCTGGAGCACCCTTCCCCAGCTAGTCCTTATGGTCGACCCTTCCTCTTTGAAAACCCTGTAGCTAGCTTTTTAAAAAACTTCTGGCCCTCTGGTAGAGTTGCACTCTTGTGTCTCCGTACTTCCTTTGAAGTACATGCTACCACTACTGTATTACTACGGTAAATCGATAATTACTGATTACTTGACTGCACCTTTTCCTAGACTCTCAGATCCTTGAAGGCAGAGCTCACGTCTTATTTATTACTTCATTAAGATAGCTTAATAATATCTTAAAACAATTTTTTGTTGTTTTCTTTTGGGGGGAAGGTGATTAGGTTTATTTAATTAAAAAAATTTTAGCGATGGTACTGGGGGTGAAACCCAGGACCTCATGCATGCTAAGCACTCACTCTACCCCTGAGCTATACCCTCCCCACAATAGTAACTCACATATCTTTATGTTTCTAGGACCAAACAGTACCTTGGGATCCTCTTTTTTTCTCGAATGAGTCTATAGTGAGCCACTCATTCCCTGACCATGTTTCTAGAATATTCTTTTCTTCTATCTTATACCTCCTTTACCTTACTCATCCTAGTCCTAGATGTCTGCTCATGAGAAAACCACATTTCTTAAGGATGCACATTGGAAATGCTGAACTCACAGGGATTAGGGTTATTTTGTTGATTTGTTCCAAGAGCATGACCTATTATTTACAGAAGGGAAGCCTGTCTTGCTCTTGAGAGAGGAACATATTAAGGAGGAGGTGGGGATGTTGGCCAGAAGCTCATTTCACCGGCACACCTGGTAACAGGTGCCTGTGATCAATCCCACAATGGCCCCTGGGACTTGCAGGCAGTGGCTGTTACTGACTCAGACAAGAGAAGAAGCAGGGAGTTTCTTTAACAGAAGGAAGGCACTGGTGGGTGTGAGAATGGGGTGGCATAATTTCCTTAAGACTAATTTTCATACTAACCTAAGGATAATATTGTAAATAACCTAAGAAAATGGAATACTGCATTTCAGAACCGAGTATAAACTATTATCTTAGGTAATTAAGAAGAATTGCCTGTATCATAGGTAGGATGAACCTGGACCGGGGGGAGGAGAGAACTGATTGATCTGGAAGAAGAAAGTCAGGACACAGAAAGTGGAAATAGAAACGGGAAGGAAGTAAAAAGTGTCAGCTCCTTTAAGCTGACATGGTTTATCCAGGACAGTCTAGCCTGATCTTCAGGGTGCTAAAATGGACAAATATTTATTTGTAGGCTACCTACCACTTGTCCTTTGAAATTCCTTCCTCTCACGGGTCTGTGATATGGCCTCATTCAACATTTGGGCTTGTCCCGTGCTGTTAGCCTGATTCATGAAATGCCAGAACACCCCCTCTGTACGTTGTTAGGGTTTCTAATGATGGTTCTCATCTGGATAAAGTCTCCTTTGAGCTACTGGTGTTACTGCCTTAATTATATTTTTATCTTCAAATTCAGTGCTTTATGAGAATTCTCCATTTGCTAAGAAACGCACATAGCATTTAAAACAATTAAGACTGAGCCCAAACAAAAGTCATGTACCTGACTAACTACAGAGCTTGCTAACTGGTAACCCACAAGACACTTGCAGACATCAGATGTTTTGTCTGTTGGCTGAGACAGTGTTTTGTTTTCGTTTTTGCATAGTTTTCAGAATTTGGAGATTTCTCATAAAACTCAGGATTTCTCACTTGCATTGAAAAATCAGAAGATCTTGCATCATCCTAGACCCCTCATCCTGGATGGTAAAAACCAGTGGGACCTGAGTGGGTGCCACCTCCTTTAGGTGGGACGATTTATCTCCATTTTACAGGCTGCCCCGGTCACTCTTGTCTACCGGCGGTTCACACTCAGTTGTGCAACTGGCCTGCAGATCACCACAGGAGATTTTTCTTAACTAGTAGTTCTCTAGCTGTTTCCCACTCAGGCAAAAATGTCCTTATGTAAATGCTTCATTTCAGCTGAACTATAAAAGAGAATGTGGGCTACGGAAAAAGAAAGGTAAGACCAGCCTTTGTTACAACTATAATGAAGCCTATAACAGGAAGTCCTTTTCATTCATTTTATGATGCAAGTTTATTCATTTTACAGATGCATGTTATATACATGTACCCATCCCATGTGCTATAACTGATGTTAATACACTTGAATGTGAATTTTTGTCAAATTATAATAGTTCTGCTTGCAAGTCTGGAGGGTTGGAGTTAGGAGAAGGAATTTCCAAATTTGAAAATAAAGAAGTTGGGCATATTTTATACTTCTGAAAAATCAGTATTTATAGCCAAGAGTTTATTGTCATGTTGAAATGTGTCTTGGTTTGATAACCAGGATAGAACCAGAGTTATACTTCAGTCAAAATTCTCCATGTAATGCTTTCTCCTTCCCAAGGTGCTGGGTAAAGGAGTGGGTGTAATAAAGACATTTCAGAAGTCTGTTATTCATGGCCTTGCTCCCAAGCCAAGGATCCAAGAGACCTTCGAATTTCACATCAGCCATTTGGAAAATGAACCTTAAATCTCCTTACCTTGGAGAATAAGAGTTTTGCTATTTAGTGCCATTTCCAAGACAGGACTGAGCCACATTGAAACACTCCCTGGGGATGGTGGCATTTACCATGCAGGATGCTTGAGAGGCCAAAACAGAATCAAAAACATGTAAACATCAGGGGTCATTTCCAACAAGATAGTGGGAAGAATGCTAGTAAGATTTCTTTTTTCTTTCATTATCTAGGCTGCCTTTTGTCAAGTCTTTTTCATTGTATCCCATTGATTCAAGAGACAGGCAAAATGGAGGTTTATTGGACTGGGTGAACAGCCAAGATTTAGTTCACGAAAAGTTGCTGAGAAGATGTGCAGTGTGATGTATTTGGACATAAAAAACTAAGATGCGACGTGTCCATGAAAGGGACCAAGAGAGCGTGTTTCCTGGTTCTGGGTTCTCCCATATTAAGGGCAGGAGCCTTACCTTACTGCCATTTATCTACTAATGAGAAGAAGGAAAACAATTTAATGCCACTAACCTGGAGAAGACAGAGAGAAAGAAAGGAAGGAGGGAAGGAAGAGAGGGAGGAAGAGAGAAGAGAAAAAAGATGAAATTGTGGCTGAGCTGTGGTTCCAAGCTGCGCGAGGAAGTGAGGGAAATGAGAAGAGTTTTAATTTAGATAAATGTAAGGTAAGACACCTGGGGAAAAATGACAATCAGCAAATATATAAAAGAGAAGGCTGCTGTTTAGGAAAAAGCCTTGTAGGAAAAAACCAGGGAGTGATACTAATTACTTACCTAGATACGAGCCCACACTATCGTCCCTACAAAAAAAGACTGATGCCGCCATGGGCTGTGTTTAAAAGGATCCCTTAGAAAACAGAAGTGATAATAAAGTTGCTTCATACGGCCTTTGTCTGGCAGTAATTTTCACTATGAAATGCTACTGCAGACTTGCAGAAAGGGATGCTATAAAAAGGACATAAAAACACTGTTGAATGTTGAAAGCTGAATAGCTGGAATCCAGCATTTGCACGGACGGGGGAGTTTCAATGGCTCATTCAGATCCCATTTTTATTGAAAGATGTCAAATCCACCTGGGCCCCCATTTCTCTAGATATGGATTTAAAGTGGCACCAGGTTCCGTATTGTTTACTCTGCTCTGTCTCCATATTGGAAGAAGCACATCCTGCAAATGAGCTTGGTGACACAGCCCTTCACATGCATGGGTTCCACATCCCCAGATTCAACCAATCACAGACAGGAAATATATTTTTTTAATTCCAGAAAATTCCAAAAAGCAAAACTTGAAATTGCCACGTTCAGGCAACTATTTACATAGCATTTACATTGCTTTTGAAATATATTTTTCCAAAGCTATAATTATAGAATATTTGATCTGGTTATCAGACACATTACTGTAAGATGCTTTATCATAACAGTATCAGCTCCTGGTTACAAGTGATAGCAAACCCCATTCAAACTGACTTAAGATGAAATGTGCATTTAAACTGAAAAATGCAGGGGTCGATCTGCCCGATCCCTGGCTCAAGCAATACGGTCGGAACTTGGTTTCTCTCTTTCTACCTTTTGACCTATTCATAAATAAAATGCCCCATCATCTCCAGACCTCCCATTCAAATCTGTATAAGCCTTGGGACATAATCTGCTCGGACTAAACAGTCATGTGTTCATCCTCGAACCAATCACTGTGGCTGAAGGGATCCCGTGCTCTGAGTGGCCAGGCCTGGGTCACATGTTCTGCACCGGATGTGAGCCTGGGGGAAACGCTGCTCCCCGAAAGGAAATGCAGGCCGGATGGATGTTGGACAGAAAAGACATTAAAACTCCATTCAGTGATTTCTGTACAGAAGCTTGAGGAAAAAGGCCAAGGAAGGAGTGAAGCTTTATAGAGAATTCGTGCCACCGTGAGTTTTAAAACAAAACACATACTGCGATTGTCACAAGCCGTCACGTTGCCCAGAAATGCAAAGTTGCATTTCTGCTGCTATCTGGGTGACCCGGGTTCCTTTGCAGATTCTACTTTCATTTTGTTCAACTTTTATGCATGAGACAGTAACGTTTGCACATGGCTGAGACTTGCCTGGTCTGACTCTCCTCAATTATTTGGCCAAAGGAAGTCCACTTTGTTTTAAAGAAAAAGTAGAGGGAGTGGAGGACCGTGCTTTAACAGCCAGGCTTGCTTAAAACACAGTCCCCTCCCCTCCCATTTAGTTTCCCCGAAGTCAAATGGCAATGTCCTTCTTAATTAGCCAGGGGTGTCAAACAACACAAGAAAGCTATGTGTCCTCTTTTCCTTTACCAGGTGATCGGTCGGGCTTTGCGTCAGTAAATTTTGGCTGTGCCTCCGTCTCAAAGCTGGAGTGACAGAGACCCACGGTAGGGTATCTAAATTGATTTTAATGACTTTGCTAGAGGTCATTTTGGGGGAAAAGTTTCAGACAATCCACCCAGCCGTGAAGGACAACGCTAATGTTCTGTGTGATGCCCTGGGTACAGGAACACGTGCACGCGTGTAACACGCGGGTTCTGGGAAAATGATACCTCAAGGCAAGCTTGTCGCCGCCGTCGCAGCATACAGTGGGGGGACCTGCCCGACAGGACCGTCCCTCCTGTCTGACCCCTCAAATCAGTGGCTCCTCCAGGTCTCCTCCTGGGAGTGTCACCCCAGAAGGTGATTGTAATGGTTTTTGAGATTCTGAAAGTTTATCGGTCGTATTTCTTAAGGTAGTAGGAAGATTGCTCACATATTTGTAGAAAAAGAAATGTATAATGTCTTTAATTTCATTTACTTTTTTTTTAAATTGAAGTATAGTTTACAATGTTGTGTCTCGGATCACAGGCCATCCCAGGCTAAGGTGTTTCTAATGAATCAAATCGACTTGGTTTTGAGTGTGGGCTCGGCAACTTCTCAATGATGAGATCTTGGGAAATTTTATAAAATCTCAAATTCTCATTTACAAAATGAGGGTATTAATACTTACCTCACGGGGCTGGGTGAACATAAAGGGTAATGTGCCCCAAAGCACCAGCACGGGGGCTTGGCACATAGTCGAGACTCGGAATTGGCCGGGAGACTGTTCCTTCCTCCCCGCCACGGCCTCTCCCGGAGGCAGCCTGGGGACACGTGGGAAGGAGGGGCCACCAGAAGCCTATGCAGACCGTGTCCTTCTCAGAAATGAACAGCAAAGAGCTGCAGTGTGGCTGGGGACCCTCTGGAGAGAACGGGTTTCCTGTTTCTTCACCCGTCGTCAGAATCTGCACCTGCCAGGGACGGTGCGGCTGCGTGAGGCAGCACCTGATCAGGAGCCGGGTCACAAAGCAGATGAAGGAAGGGTGAGGAAAGATGTCCTTCAATACCGTGTACAATGTGTGTACCACAGTCTTGTAACTTACATCTACCCCTCTCCCCGCGTGTCCCCAAGCCCCTGCGTTAAGTGTGGAGACTGTGGTGACTCACGGCGGAATTGCCCGTGCTCACCCCGCTGCCTGGCGCTTAACTGTAGGTGCTCAGTAGTGACTGATGACTCATGAACTGAATGAAGGACACGCCCAGCCTCCTGAGGACCCAAATTTGCATTTCCCTGCCTCTGAGAAAAAGCGGGTATTTTATAGGGCACCGAGTTCCCAGAGTTTATTTTTCTGAGGTATTGCCACATCCTCTTAGAATTCACTCTGGGCGCTCCTCTGTGACTGCAGAGTCAGAGTGGACAATCCCAGGAGAAGGTCTGATGCAACAAAATGCTTTTCTGTGTGCCCTTCGGGGGGAAAATCAAGAATGGCTTTCGTCAGGAATGCTGTTGCACCAGGCCTTTAATGTGTACAGCTTGATGAGTTTTGCGACAGGCACGCATCTATGAACCCATCACCCCAGTCTGTGTTGTGAACATGTCCGTCACCTCCAAAAGTTCCCTTCCACCCGCTTGGCTTATTGTCTATTGAGTGTCTTATGTGCTGGGACATTTTAAGGGTCGCTTTCATTTATCAAGTGCAGATTGTACGCCTCTCAGATACTAGACACTTTACAACACATCTTGTTGGAGCCTCAAAAGATTTTCATCTAGAAGAAAGAAAACTGAGGTTCAAAGAAGTTAAGAGAGGAAGATGGAGAAGCAGGGATGAGGCAAGGAGACTCGAGACTCGGAGACTCGGAGGTGGGGGGTGAGGGAGCTTCTGCTGTGTTTTTTTCAGGGAGGCTGGCAGAGATAAGCCAGTCGGGCCGAGTCCGAATCAGAGCGGAAGGACACATGTGAACCGTGTGTCCCAGACAAGCCTTGCCTCTACTTAAAATCTTGCTCAAAAGTTCCACTTTCATTACTTAAAAAAATATTGCTGAGTGTTTAAAAGCCTGGAGTCTCCAGGCCAATAGCAATTACTGTAATTGTTTTTAAAGGATTAATTGCTAGTGTTTTTTTGTTTTTATCTTACGTGGAGAAGAGTCCTTTTCTTTGTTCCTTTATGAACTACTCAACACTGGAAACCAGCATTTTAAGGACTACACATGCCAGGAATTCCCTGCAGGGTCCTTAGTACTTGGAGCTGGTGTTAAAAAGATCATTAAGAACAGAGGGTCCCTTTATTCCCTGGAGCTCCTGGTAATTTGTGTTTAAAGACCTAGACTCTAGCAGAGTTAATATTTACAGTGAGGTAATATATTATTTACATAGACCCCAGACACCAAAACATCTATAAATTCACACACAGTTAACCTCTTTCTGCTCCTTCCTTTCTCTACTTGCTAAGTCAATTCAAGACCCCGTCTATTATTGGATATAAAGTTCTTTCAATAATTTCACCCACAAGCCCTTTAAAAGGAAAATTAAAAATGAAAAGAACTTACCAGATTCTCATTTAACACCAGGAACCTTTACAGACTTCAGAAGGGGTGGCTCTGGGTAAGGTAAACGATAAAAAACGTGAAAGAAAAAGAAATTATTGTCATTTTGTCCTTGGCGTTATATACAAATTGAAGAGAGGAAATGGATCCCAAGGGATGAAATCTTCCTCTGGAATATAGCAAACTACTCCTAAGGATTTCCAGGGAATACAAGAGTGTGCATACGAACAGACCAATCCAAGAGGCAAATAATCCTGCTTAACAGTACGTGCATTCATTAACACTAATTGACAAATCACATATTGCACAAGAATTCTTCAGCAAAGGTTCTCAACCTGAGTCCTAAAATTATGCACCTGCTGTGGCTTTTTCTGCACCTCCTGCAGCAGCTTGGTGACTCCAAGTTCAGGCTGCCTGAGTGTCCAGGTGTCGGGGCATCTCAAGATTTCACCCTAGGGCTTAATCCAGCTCAGGCTCCGTGATCCGCTTACCTTTCAGGGACATGAATCAGGGGAATTGCCTCACTTAATTACACAGCAATGAGGCCCTGAACGTGGGTAGTAACTGGGAAGGCCTGTTGGGATCAAAGTAGCCAACCAATTTAGAAGCTAGAGGAGTCCACACAGGAACTTGTACACAAATGTTTATGGAATCATTATTTATAAGAGCCAAAAATGTTAACAGTTCAAATGCCCAGCAACTGATGAATGGATAAAATATGGTATAATATCCACACAATGAAATATTATTCAGCAATAAAAATAAGTACTGATAGATACTACAACGTCGATGAACAGAAGTCACCAGTATCAGTAATGAAATGGGTTATCACTGTGGATCCTACAAACATTAAAAGAATAACAGGGAATATTAAGAACAACCTGATGCCAACAGATTCAGCAATTTAGATGAAACTGGACAAACTCCTTGAATAAACTCCTTGACTTGTGACTAGTGTCTGGACTGGGCGGGAGTTGGGCGGGCAGTCTTGTAGGGTTGAGCCCTTAACCTGTGGGATCTGCTGCAATCCCCGGGCAGAGAGTGCCAGAACTGAGTTGAATCCTAGGATACCCAGCTGGTATCTGAGAATTGAGAAGTGACTCGGTGATGTAGAAACCCCCCAGCCCTGCCCCCTTGCATTGGAATAATCAGTGATTAGAATCTTAGTTGGTGTCAGAACCCTCAGCACACCACGCACACCCCACCACGCCCACCCCCATCACCAACACAGCTGCACCAGCACCTCCAGGTGTCGGAGAGCCATCATTCGTCCAGAGTCGTGCAATTTTCAGCATTTCCCCAAAGTGTTTTCTGATATTAGTGGTGGTTTCTCTTCCACCATTGGTGGTGGGATGGAAACCATCAGAACTATTTTATTAATAAATACATTCTTCTGAGTCTTGTATTAAAACTATTCACCAAAACCAAAATCAGAACAAAACATTGAAATCAGCTGTGAAATACCTTTCTTTGGGGGTCTGCTAGCTGATTTGTATTCTGAATGGATTCTGTTTTATTTTCTTATAGTGGAGTCATTGGTGACTGAAGAGCAGCTAAAACCCTACATATTCCATCACACCCTTTCCCTCATTTTCTCTGGCTGTATTTTTCTTTCTAATTCTTCTCCTTGGGCTTTTTAGCTCCATCTCCTCCATGGCCTCCCTTCCATCATTTGTCCTCTCACAGTTCTTTTATTGGGTCTACCTTATTTCTGAAATGTTCACTACTCAAGGATCTCACAGTTCTTAAAAGCCCCAAAGCATTCAGAACCTCTGGTCCTCCCTCTCCCCTCCTGCTCCATCTTCACAGGAGCCAGGGGTATCTTCCTTGCAGACCTGCTTGGAGCTGATGGTAGATCTGAGCGCTCCAGACGCCTGATTAGTTTTCCTTCTATTGAACCAATCCATTTACCTAGACAATTTCTTATCTCAAGTCTCACCATCTAAGCTGTGGCCAGCACTTTTAAAGTAGAAGAATTCTTGGTCAGAAATAGCCTTCGCTTTCTCTCCTAGAGACATCCGCCAGAGGATATCAATTTTTTAAAGCAAATGTAAACAACCAGTTCATAAAGAAGAAAATTCCAATTCTCACAGATTTCACCCAGCTCTATTTCCTTCTTATTCATGCCTGGCCCATTTGCAGGGCTCGTTCAACCCCTGTGGTTATGGGAAAATGCCAAGTCTCAAAAAGGGTAAACATTCCCTAAATCTTCAATAATATCTACAAAGTGTGTAATTTGATTCTACCCTGACACATTTGATGGTTTCATGGGTTAACAGATTTTATTGAGTAAAAACCTGAAATAAAAACATCCGCCCATCGGCACTGTGGATTCGGGGTCTGGGCACCCACAGTCCACCCTCTGCTCCTGGCGCACTTTACCTGCCAACGCCTGACCGCCCCCATTCAGCTTTTAGGCTTCAGCCTGGACAACTCGCTCCTGGAAGTCTGTCCAGACCCCTCAATGAGTGTTGGGGGCCAAGGCATCCTGAATTTCTCCTCCCACCGTGGTTATCACACTGGTACCTTGTCTGTTCATTTCTCAGTGTCACCAACATGACCAAGCAAGCAGGCCTCTGTCTCTGTGGCTCACAGCTGCATCACAATGCTTAAAACAATTTTTAGCACACAGGTGGACCCAATAAAAATGCCTGGGCTGGATGGTGAGCCATCCAGTCCTGCTCTGCCTTCCATTCCTCTTTTTTTTGCAGCTTGCATAGCTAGTGAGATCCAGTGTTGCTTCCGACCAGGGCCTCTGACTCCCTGTTTTCTGTCTTTATTATTCTCTGGTACCCTGGGTGAGGATTCCAACCTCTAGCCCTCAGCTGTCAATGAGCAGAGTTTTAAGGAGGACTTCACTCTCCTTTTTGCTGTACTGTAGACCCAGTTTCAGTCCCAAACTGCAATTATCCCGCCGGCCTCCCTTCTCTGATGTGTATTCTGACCTTTGGGGACAGAGAGCAAGGAATATGCATACTTACTTTGGTTTTGATCCACGAGAAAGTGACAGTAAATTGGTTTTAAACAATTTCGGGAGCTGGATCTCTGGCTGGCTGCTGTCAGCTTGCTGGTTGTGTAACTTTATCCTTCTGTGTGTGTCCTTGGAGGAGATAACAGTGGGAATGTTTTTAAAGTCTAAAATTAAAAAGCCCATAAACCAATAATGAGGATGGCCAAGCTACAGTAACTCTCATGCGATGCAGTCTTTTTCTGAATCCCAACAATTTGTTTCCAGCTCTGACGACAAAGTCGGGTTGATCTTTCCCAGCTCCTTAGGCCCAGCGCTGGTCTGAGTGGCAGGTTGCGTGCGGCCCGTCCATCAGCAGGGCCATTACAAACCACTTGCCCAGGGTCGGGTTCATCTTTGCAGTGATCTCCTTCAGGCTCGGGCGTGCTGTGTGGTTCCTGGGCAGACAAAGACCCAAATCTTTCCCGTCAGAGCCAAAAGACAAATAACCCAATCATCCGTGAAAAATTCATTTACGAAAACACAGAGAAAATACAATAACACAGGAACTGTATTGAAATTAATTAAAAACTGGAGACACTGCCCTTCAGATGTGGCTCCGGGTTCCAGTTATCAGGGCTGCTGAGAACAACCTCTATATTTTCTCACTGGGCCCTATCACTAAGGATTTCTTGCATCGAAAGAACAAAGCTCTACTATAATTAAATCAAAGGCTGATATTATGCGCCTATTGAAGTGTGAAAATTCTGGAAGAGCTGTGGTAAAAACAACAGTCATGGGCCCCTCTCTTCACTGTCAGAGGATGGTTCCCTTTGGTGGCAGGGTCCAGCTTCTATGGGCCTATGCTCTGCATAGTTCCTTGATAGGGTCTGAGAGGTCTGGCCATTTCTCAGCTCGTCACTGAACTATGGGTTAGGAAGGGGTTGGGGGAGATCAAAAAAGAAGGGGGAGGCAGAAGAGAAGGAGAGAGAGCAGCAGAATATTATTGTGCAGAGAAAGATAAAATCCCCTGTAGTCACGTGGCTTTGATTCTTCTGCTAATCGTCACTGGGGTCAGGGTCCATCCCTCAAAAAGAAAAGTCTAGCCTGAGCATGCACAGAAGTTCCTTTTCTCAGTGTCTCTTAGTACAAAGGAGACAAGCCAGCATTTTTGAAGGGGCATTGACAAAGGGTCCACCTGCGTGCTCCAGAAAATCTCAGTGGTATGCTAAAGGCAGATTTCCCAAAGGCAGATGTCTGATCCTGCCACGGTGAGGGTCTCACTCCCTAGGCGGCTGCAGCTTCACAGACACTGGGGCTGCCCTTGCAGGATGGGTGCACCTTAATTCAGGTCACCCCGGAGCTGTATCTTCCTCGTTACTGAGGGAAGCCAGGCTCCCTGTATGCTCTGCCACTCAGATCTGGTTTTCCACGTGAGGGAGTCACCATGGAGACCCTGAAGATCCAGACAGTGAACTGGTCACCTTTTGGTGGGACCTGCCAACCCCACCTCCTGGAAGATGACTCTCCAAGTCTGCAGGTCCCCCCATGTAACAATAGCTGAAATGTGTGATAATGTGTGATATTCATATAATGATACACACACATTCCCTCCTCAGACCCGGAGGCCCGGCTCAGAGGAGCGCAGTAACTATTAGCTGAGTGAATGCATGGCACTGTATTTCTCATATTGACTTACGGAACACACACGATGGACGTGCCTGTAGCCCAAGAGATGCTTAAATAAGCACGCTGGGGGAGTCACCAACTTCCCCAGGTCCTTCCAGACTGGATCATTACTTAAAAGTCTCTTATCTTTTTCATTCCCTCCTTCCATCCACCCAAAGCCTTCTGCATGGATGCGTTTTGTATACAAAGAATCAAGAACAAGTATGTGTAAATGAGATGTCCTCCTCCGAGCTCCCAGCCGCAGTGGTAGGAATTACTCAGGGGAAGTAGGGCTAAGAGCAGCTGCTGCGTGGATGGAAAGAAACACGGAGGTTGCAGGTCACAGAGCACAGGGAAGTCAGGGAGGTTGGGGACCAACTTCAGTTTCTGAACAATTTGCTCGAGGTACAAAATTTCAGCAGATCTTTGGGAAATTGAGCAATTAGCTTCTGGAACTGTGCACACAGGAAGGTAGGGTTGCTAAGTGTCTTAACAAATGGACAGGACAACAGAAAAGTAACCAGAAACCTATTTACATAATGAATTGCTAGGAACACGGTCATGAGAAGCAATTTTGACCTTTGGGATTGGCAAAGATGAAAAAGAACGTAGTTCATGGGGTTGCCTGTGGAAGTGACGACACAGGTGCTTGCAAACCTACTAGGGGAGGGTGCGTTAACACACAGTTTCCACGGGAACAATTAGCTAAGATGTAGCTTGGGGGAGTAGATAGAGCACATGCTTAGCATACACGGGGTCCTGAGTTCAATCCCCAGTACCTTCACCTAAAAAAAAAGTGCACTTCCTTTGAATGAAAACACTATGAGAACACTCTTTGCACTTTATTTGAATTCCTTGTTTAATGTGTAAGTTTTCTAGCAGACTAACCACTCGGAAGGAGGGACCTTGTTCATCTAGATCCTTGCTGTGTTCCCAGTGCCAATAGAGATGTGCATCAGTAAACATTCAATACATGGATTAATGAATTAATAACTACCTCCCCAGGTAGTTGTAGCTCCAGGAAACAATCAGACAAGTGTGCAAAAATGTTGGTAAAAGTCTTTTATGTCTTTGTGGCTTCCAAAATGTCTAAAAATGAGAGTCTGGTTAAGTAAATGCAGGGATTCTATCCAACAGAATACGATGCAGCCATTCAAAATGATGCTCTTTCTTTCTTTCTTTATTTTTTAATGGAGGTGGTGGGGATTGAACCCAGGACCTCATGCATGCTAAGCACAGCACTCTACCACTGAGTTATACCCCCCCATTATTTATTAACATAGAAAGATAGTCATAATATAGAGCTAATGAGAAATGAAGCCAATTGCACACTGTGCACCATCTATTATGAAATTTTTGTAAAATAAAAAAAGCTATGTAATAGGAAATCAGGTCTTTTTACTTTCTTCTTCAGGGTTCTGTATTGTCTGATTTTTAAAAAATTCTTTAAAAAATTCCTTCTATAGTGTGAAAAGCCAATAAAATCACTTGCACTTTGAAAACAATGTGCTTGTTCGTTCCCATTTGGCCTTTCTCCATATCTGGGGCAATTATGTGTTGCACTTGTGAAAGCAGGAAAAATGGCTTCAATTAGAGAGCACAAGAAACTCGCACATCATTAACTGAAGGAATTAAAAAGAAGGAATTGTGGTCTACTAGACACATTCTCCCCTTTGTAGCAAACAAAAAACCTGAAAAGGCATTTTAAAAAGCCAAAGAAAGAAAAAGCATCACAGGCCATAGGTTGACTTGGTGCCCAGGGAAGACTCAGACAGCGGATCTGGAAATGATGACTCGCAAGGGGGCCTCTCCCTCTGACCCGTACACGTAATTCTGCACAACTGTAACCCAATGTTGGCCGCCTGGATGCTGCTAACCCTCCAGTCTTCTGCAGATCATCCTTTTTCTTTAATATCCAAACAAACTTGCTTGAGGCCCTATGCCAAGCTCTGGCTATAAAACGTTCGTGGCTTCACCAAGATTTCTGATGACTTCCCCAGATTTGTGAGAAATGGGTACCAACCAGCTGGATCCCCACAGTCACCTGTTGGTACAAATCCCTGCTTTTACGGAATCTGGGTGATCCGTCCATCGTGTCACTTCCTAGGGCTTCTCCCCCTTTTCCACACCGCTCTGCCCACCCCAAACAGACCTCTCTCTCACTTCCCAAAGCACCAACAGCCCTGGACTGTGATGAATGCTTAGGGCCTGAAAAGACTCTTAAAGCGCTGCTCAGAAAAGGCAGACTTGCAGCCACAGCCAGGACCTCCATATCCACTGCTTCCACATATGTGGATTCAACCAACTGCAGATGGAAGATATTAAAAAAAAAAAGATTCCAGAAAGTTTCAAAAAAGCAACTATTGACATAGTATCGACATTGTATTCACAACTATTTACATAGTGTTTACATTGTATTAGGTATTATAAGGAAACTAGAGATAATTTAAAATAAATGGGAGGATGTGTGTGGTTATATGCAAATAAGACATCATTTATCTAAGGGACTTGGTTATCCATGGATTTTGGTGTCTGTGGGGGTCCTGGATCCAGTCCCCCTTGGGCACTGAGGGCTGACTGTGTATATCAGACATCACAGGGCTTAAGTCCCCCGCTCCCGGGCCACGGGGTCCTTCTCACTGGCTATCCCTCAGTGTCTGCTGTCATGTTGTCTTCTCTCCCGTATCTGCTCCTCCTTTTATTCTCCAGGCCCACAAGGCCTTTTCCCTCCAGAACTGCCAGAGGACAGTGCCTGCCTTCCCCGGACTTCATTCAGCAGGGCAACCTCAATTTCCCTCCCTCCCCACCCTCCCTGCCTAGGCCCAACCATAGAGACCAGGCAGAGGACTTGAGCTTCCTGACCAAAAGGCCCATGCATGTTTCCCAAGCAGATGCACCACCTTCTCTGAGTAATGCTTTTCCCCCCAGAATGTGAAAATTCTGTACTCATGTAATTTTGTAAATAATAATTTTCCCTTCTCATAAAACGTAGATATCAGATCAGTCAGAGGCACCTAACTTCATGGCCATTTGCGTCATTCCTGTGTTTCTGTATGCACAAGCTTACCCCTGCACATACACAACTCGTTTTTTAAATAAATAAAAACTGGTGTATTCTTTAAGAATCTGTTCCCATTTCTGTTGTACAAACTTTTGAGGTGGGGAAACAAAACAGGAACATATGGAGAAGGTATTTTGGGGTTTGGCAGAAGCATTTCATAAAAAAAATCTCAAAGCAGCTATGTCTCAGTGTATTTGTGGGGTGGGGTGTAGAACCATGGAACCCAAAAGTTTCCATTTAAAAAATTTATTTATTTTATTTTGGGGGAGAAGTAATTAAGTTTTTATTTATTTATCTTTAATGGAGGTACTGGGGATTGAACCCAGGACCTCCTGCATGCTAGGCATGCACTCTGCCCCTGAGCTCTACCCTCCCCCGGGAGTTTCCCTTTTGAACGAGGTGCCTCCCAAGGCCCTCAGGGGCTTGTTCTGAGAGGGCTCAGCCTCTTGGTCCTTGCAGATGGTTCCCTGCAAGTTCCCCACCCAGCTAGGCCTTTTCTCTTTGAATTCCAGTGGAGAGGATGCCCCCAGGTCCAGAAGAAACATGGGGTCCTTTAAAGTGGCCCCAGGATGTAGAGTTATGATTTCTTCTCGGTTTATTCCAAGCTGTGAATAATTTAGAGTTGCATTTCAACCCCTAGACTCCATTGACTATTCAGCGAATCTCTGCTCTGCCCTCTCTTTCTGCCTTGGATTGCCCTTGAAACGTTTATTAAAGCATCTGACATTGAGTTTGTGCCTAAGCGTTCAAGAAACATGACTGAAATTACCCAAGCACATGTGTGTGCATTGACTGGAAGTGGCATAAATATTGTCTCAAAGTCATGTCCGGGAAGCGTGATGGACTTCTGCTGGGTAGCCACGTTCTGGATGGACGTTTACAGAGCCCGTGAAGAGGCCAGATAATGGCCCCATTTAGAACAGCCATTTAGCACCATAAATACATTTCCTCAAATAAATCTGCTGATTATCCCTGCACTGACTTGACAGCTCAACCAAGTGGTTTGCCCTCAATGCTGCCAAAGGCCCCGCCATGGGTTCATCCACATCAGGGACCTCTGCTGAAGAAACAGAATTGGCTGGCCCTTTTAGGAAATGATTGCACAAAATGAGAGGAGAAATGGGGGGAAAAATCTCGCAGGAGCATGCATTTATTATCTAGCTAGTTGCCTATAGAAATCATAACTGTTGCTGCAGGAAAAATCGGCCACCATTCAAGACCCAGACGAGTGTAACTACAAATGCTTTTGAGACGACAAAAGGGAAAAAATAAAGTTTTCTTTCAGCTACACTGTGAAGATTAGGGTGGATGGTAGAAGGCTAGTTTGATAACCCTTCAGGGGTCAGTTTGTTTAAATTCCTTCAGGGCCTCCCCTTGGCTTTTAGGATAAAGCTCAAATCCCTTAGGATGGCAGAAAAGACCCTTTGTGGTTTGACTGGGTCCTTTCTGCCACCGGGAGCCTTCAGTGATCTGCTCTAACCTTGCAGAACCACCAGCAAGTGTCTCTTGTTCTCTGGAGTTTTCTCCCCTCTCCTGTCACCATCTTCCTCCACCGAGTGAAATCTCATTTGTCACTAGGAGCCCGGTGTACAGGTCATTCCCTCTGGAAAGTCTTTCTCGAGTTTCGTCCTCTGCCCCAGACTGACTGGGATGGCCATCTGCTCTGCCCCCTTGGCACCACCGGCTGCACCGGTCATCTTCTGGCCCACTTTCCAGTGGGCTGAGGGAAGGGGCCATTTCCCTGGTGCTGAAACACAGCAGGTGTCTGATAAACATTTCTTGGCTAATAAACAACAACATGTATTTCTTCCTAGTGTACCAGGCACTAGTCTTAAGCCTTTTCCGTGTCTTATCTTCTTCAGTCCTTCCAACAGCCTTACGGGGTGGGGACTAGGAACAGACTCATTTGACAGGAGAAGAAGCCAAGGCACAGATGTTTGGGCAACATTCCCAAGTCATACAGCTAGTCAGCCGTGGGGTCAGGATTCGCACTGGGCAAGTCGGACTCCTGAGCCCATATTTTTAAATACCACGCTGGGCTGAGTGATGGATAAACAATATATCGTTCTTGACGCTATGTCTTGAGAGTGGAGGAGAGGCGGGTCAGCTGGAGTGCTACTGTCAGACCCTGAGCGTAGCCCCTGGCGCCTCCTTGGGCGCCTGTGGGGCGGGAGGGGGAGGGGTGGGAGGGGGCGGGGCGGGAGGCGCTGCATTTCCTCTTCTTGCTCCTTGGACATCCTGCCAGTTCGTCCCTTTCTGGGGTGAATAATTATAGATGATAGGAGTAAGTGTAGGTTATTCCACCTACATCTTAAGTGTCTTAAGCTATAAATAATAAGCCCCACTGGCCCTAATTACTGCTTATTAATATCTTAGAAGAACATTAATATCTTATTAAAAAATGCCCCCTCCCTCCAGCCCAGACATCTCTTCAGACAGAAACTGCTGCAGATCCTTTCCACATGCACTGGTGTCCCGGCCACAAATCATCAGTGGCTCTGTGTCTACCCCATCCGGGCTGGGATGGCCCACCAGTCAGATTCAGGTGGGCGTGGAGGGAGGGGTGATGCTGCCGAGTGGCCGGAACCAACCCAGGAGGCAGCTGGGGTGGCCACAGGGCTCCAGCAGGACTCTCCTCTGGATTGCCCTGAGAGGATGGCTGTTGGACATGACCTCTGGGAAAGGGCAGAGGGGCAGACCTGCAGACAGCGTCCTTTGGACCTTTGTAGTGCCTCAGCCCCCGGAACAGTGAACAGTGCTCGGGGCTTCGTAGGTCCTTGGTGAACGTCTGCCTGCCTGTGGAAGGTAAACAGAAAGAGAGGAGGGAGGAGATAGGTAAAGGAAGGAGGCACAAAGAGAGTGAGGGAGGGAGGACCAGGAGGGTACAAAGACTTGGGTACTGGAGAGGTGAGGGTTAGACACACGTAGAGAAAGCCATGGTCACGGTGAACTCAGAGTAGCGTCATCTGAGGATGGAGGTGGTCTCTGCAATGGCGGGTTTTCTTTTTCCTTCTGTTCTTTTTTAATTGGCTCTATTCCCATGTTATATCATATGTCCTTGTCTCTTATTTTATAGTTTGTACCTCTCACACCCCAACACCTATATTGCCCCTCCCCGCTTCCCTGTCTCCACTGGTCACCACTAGTTTGTCCTCCATATTTGCGAGTCTGCTTCTTTTTTTGTAATATGCACCAGTTTGTTGTATTTTTTAGATCCCACATATAAGTGATATCATACAGTGTTTGTCTTTCTCTGTCTGACTGACTTCACTTAGCCTCCAAGTCCATCCAAATGGTGGGTTTTACTTTCAGCTTTCATTTAAGCATCTTCTCTTTCCCACAGCTCGGTTTCTTCTAGGTCTTGGATACACGTTCATTTTCCTGTCTGCAGGACTTGGATTTGTGGATGAACAATTTGCTTCCTTGGGGTTTTGAAAAGCCCTCTGAGGTCCCGTAGTGGCTCTGACGCAGACCTCTTTTGTCACAGCTCTTTTCTGTTCTCACCCAGCGCCGCATGGTTCAGACCTGCTCATGATTTCACTTGAAACACGAAGTGACTTTACAACGGATGTATTTCAATCTTAGGCAGAATTGTGTTTTGAATGGCAGAGAATGGTTCTGAGATTTCAGGACAGGTTATGGAATTCAGTCACCACCATTCAGTCCCCACAGTCTCACCACAAGGGCCTCCAAATGAGATTTTATCTAAGCATTACCCAGTGGCTCGTTTATTATTTTTCCTGGGTATGCCCAGATAGATGACGATGACGAACCCTGAACTCCGGTTATTTTATCTCAATGAGGTCAGCTCGATGAGAGATCTCATGGCTGAGACCCAGGAAATATCATAACTCACTCAAGATAAGCTCAATGCCATGGTGTAAATCACAAACTCTAGAGTTAGAACAACCCTCCCATATATGCTGATGTCCGTTTTCAGACGTGTTCTTAATCAGGTTTTCCAAACAATGCATTCTTTATTTGAAGGGTTTGCTGCTTTAATCTCAAACAATAATGGCCATTCACTTACTCAAGCCGGCAGCTGCCTTCTCCTCTCTATGAAAATTCCTTAATTGGAATCACCCTCTCATTGACCTAAACCATTCATTACAAACTATTTCAGACAAGCTCCTGATAACCCTGAAGTGGAGGTGCCACCTGCTTTTTTCTCATCTAAGATGCTTTTCCACTCTGGGAAGCTCTAATCACTGCTCAGAAAGCTAATTTCGTTTGTCCTCACTTTCACAGTGAACAGCTTTGCATTTGTGTAGTAGCAAAACCTGGGACCACTAGATCTTTGGGTTTCCTTATTTATCCAATGAGGTTGATGAGAGCTGGTGCCAGGAAATAGGTATTCTCCAACGCTCCTTTTTTTGTTTTAATAGAGGTACTGAGGATTGAACCCAGGACCTCATGCATGCTAAGCACACACTCTGCCACTGAGCTCTACCCCCACCCGCCTTCCTACGCTCCTGATGTGAGTGTAGGTTTATACAGCAGCTCTGGACTGATGGTGGCTGATCCGCTTGCTTGTTCTCATCCGTTTACTTCCCTAGACCTCAGGTGTTAAGCCGGGCGGTTTGAAATTTTAATCCTATCCAATAAAAAGTCAAGTGAAAAAAACCATTAAGAAGTATCTTGATGGGAAACCAAAGCTCTCTTTCTCCCCCTCTCTCTCCGTGTACGTACAAGCCCTGTTGCTGGGTGGACAAAGCAGTTCCCCTTGTTATAAATTCTAAGCTCAGGCTTTTCCATTAATGTCCACTAGGATGTAACTAAATCCCTGACTCACGCTGGCTTAAACAAAAGAAGCAAATTTGTTTTCTTCTAACAGGAAGTCGGGGGGAAGTTGGGAGGCAGAGCGGCCCTGGGGCCCCTGGCTCAGTGGGTTTCACCAAGTACCCGGGGCCTTCCCATCGCTCCACTCTGCGGTCCTCAGTGTTGCCCCCCACTGCAGGCTGGAGGCAGAACTATGGGGCAGGTTCACGCGTCACACCTGCACGAAGACGGGAGACCGTCTCTTCCTGTGGGGCTCTTTTAAAGCAGAGGAAATGTTTCCCAGAGGCCCATTCCTGTTGGGCAGAATCGGGTCCCCCGTTCATTCTGGACCCGATCACCTGGAGGAGTAGGACTGTGCTCAGTCCAGACAGGCTCACCCTGCCTGGGGCAGAGCTCGGTGGGCTTGCCCACCGCCCACTCCAGGGAACACCGCTGCCTTCGGGGAGGGTGGCTCACTAAACAAAGCCGGGTGGGGGAGAGATGTTAGGGAGGAGTGGGGGTGATGCACCCTGGGGGGCAGTGGTCACCCCCGTGCAGTAGGCTCTGTTTGGTTCTGTGGTGACAGGCATGGCGATCTCCTCATATTCTGCAGGGCTCTGTGTTTCAAATGCAGATGTGACCCAGGATGCTGGGGGGCCTAGGAGGTAAAGGCTAAAGGGTATGAGGTTCCTTTTCAGGGTGATGAAGGTGTTTTAAAATTGATCGTGGTGGTGACTGCACAACTGTGACTCTATTAATCTTACACTTTAAATGGGTGAATTGCATGGTGTGTGAGTTATATCTTAATAAAGCTGTTACCAAAACCATAGTCTTTGGATTGGAATCTAATCGTAATATGATGAAGAAAAGAGAACTGGTTGTGGCTGTTTTCTGAACTCCCCAGTTTGCACTAGGATTGGTGCCCATAAGCTTCTTACTTGTTAGACCCTAAAAATCCTAAATACTAGGTTGTTGCTCATCCGCTTGCCTGTGTGTAACTTCTTTGCGTTTCGGCACAGCGGATGCCAGCCCCGACAGACCAGCCGTCCCGGAGGAGGGGAGGACATCTTGGCGTTCTCAATCAAACTGAGAAATTTCAGTCCCCACCCTTGTTAGTTCCTGCTGGGCACCACGAAAAGCAGAAATGAGACAAGAGGCTTCCTTTGCATTGGGATGCCCTCCGAGGTGCTTGGAGAAAAGAGATGCGTGTATTCTGTCTGAGGCAGGTGTGCAAGAACGAGGCCCAGGTCAGAGACAAAGCAACATCAAAAGTAGCCACCCAGTGTCCTGACATGGCGATCCCAGGCCGGGGCTGTGGGGCTCCCTTGATCCCATGTTGGGGTTGTTTTTCTTCTAAAGAGAGACACGTACATCTGCTTTTAAAAAATGTACTTTGCCAATGATGGACTTGAGCCGTTCTTCAAAGAAACCACCCAATGAACATTTAATGAAACATCTTTCCTTTTAGATTATCTTGTAATAGTCATAGAATACTTACTTCAAAAAATACAGTTACCCTCAGCAGGGGCAGGCCGCTTTACATTCTACCATGGCTTAAATATCCAGGTCTGACCGCGCTGGCCGGGTCCAGGCACCTCTCCTTGTTCATGGCCGTAGTGTATTTCATGTCACCGCATCATTGGCTTAGCCGTTTCCCCTGTTGTATGTATCTGGCCGGTTTCCAGTTTCATACTGTGTTGAACTGTAGCTGCCATGTATGTATTTGTACATATTAGGTTTTTCCCTCTGGAGTTACTTTCTTGTAGCATATCCCCCAAAGCGGAATTACTGGGTCAAAGAGTTCTTCGCTCTTGTTACATATTGTCCGATTTTTCTCAAGAAAGAGGAGCCACTATAAAGAGCCACCAGCAATGTACGAATGTGCTTATTTCCTTAAAGTCCTGCCAGCATTGTGCTTTATTCTTTAAAGAAAAAAAATTGCACTGGCTTAATAGATGGGAGATTGTTTTAAGTGACATTTCTGTCATTGCTGGGGGTTTGAAATCCATCAGCGTGGCTTCTGGCCAGATGGCCGTGGGTCCGTGTAGGGTTCCCAGCAGAAAAGGCTATTGCAAGCCGTGCCCAGGGAAGAATGAAGAGGTCACCTGGGAGGCAGCCCCACCAGTGCCCAGTTGTCACTTCTCTTTAACATTAAGGACTTTTTTTTAAGACATCGTTTTTGTTGTTTTTTTTGGGGGGGGGTGGTAATTAGATTTGTTTATTTACTATTTTATTTTATTATTATTGTTTTGATGGAGGTACTGGAGATTGAGCCCAGGACCTCGTGCATGCTAAGCAGATGCTCTACCACTGAGCTACACCCTCTCCACTAACATAAGTGACTTCTCCGGAGGCTTCCACCACATATGCAAGGTGGATTTTGTCCCTGAAGGTAGATTCCAAGAATTCTTTACATTAATCTGGACCTGAAAACTCTATCTCTCACCTTTCCAGAAGGTGGTTGGGGTGAGAGTGACAAGTCTGGTTTTTATGAAAGCATGGATTAAAATGGAGTTCTGTTGGCCCTGGGGGGTACTCTGGGAAACCACACAGGGCCTGGGAGCTCGGCTCTGTCTCTGCTTCTCCCCACTTGCAGAAAGAGAAAATCCCACCTCATATGTGGGCGGAGGTTCAGGCCCTAGTGCGTCCGATGCATCACCTCTTCTCCAGCAAACAAGAGCCTTCCACCCAAACAGGAGCCAGTCCACTGGCTGAGCCCGGAGGCCCCCACAGAGGAAGATGTAACTGAAACCCAGAGATGCTCAGTTGAGTGGCCCCAGATGGGAGGCTGCTTCCTTGCTGGGGCACGGTTTTGACTGTGGAGATTCTTGGGCTGATGATGATCCAAGATGATCCTGGCTGGAGAGCCATCAGCACACCCTGGGGATTCTGGCCTCTCTGCCTCCAGACCGCTGTTTCCTCTGCCTGGATACCCTCCTCCATCTTTGTTCTTGCCGAGACCCTTCACTTCAGTTTCATCTTTCCCCGGAAGCTCGTTCCTGACCTCCGGGTCTGGGTTAGGAGCTGCTCTTCTGAGCTCCCAGAGCATCTGCCATTCCTCCTCCTTACACTCGGTGCACTGAAACCCAGTGGCTAGAGCTATGTTTGACCTGGCTCAGTTCCCACCCCAGTACAGTGCCCTGTGTGGGGCTCAATTTGTTGAACGAACAGACGAATGAACATTTGTGAGACGAAAGGATGAATTAATTAATTCCGGTGCTTACAGTGGCTACCAAGGCCTACTGTTTGCAGAAATTCAGGGCTGAGCCAGAAACTTGTGGGACACCCAAGGCAAGTGAGCCCTTGGGTTCTCTTGACTTCAGAACCTGGAGATGAGTGAAGCTGGCGCCCCCAAGTCCGGCAGCAAGGGGAGGGCCCTGGAGTCTGGGAGGCAGCTGTTCTCCAGAGATCTCTCAGCTTCAGTAAAATTAGAATCATTTTTCCCAAACACATTTTGGGCTGTAGTCTTTGTTCTAGTAACCCCAGAGTCCCTTTATGAGGGAATGAGGCCATAAAATAAAAAATAAACAAAAATGATCAATCTAAACTTTGTTGCGAGGAAGCAGACTGCCTCTTCTTTTATGTGGCTCTACAAAGCCTTTCCAAATAATCACACATGTCTCCCAGTCCATTTCAGGTCCTGAGTCCTTATCCCCCTTCATTCACTGACCTTGACAAACGTTAATGAGACATTATGAAGTTCTAGACACACTGGGAGGCCAGGGCTGGGGTTCTTTGGGTTGAGGGTAGGTGCAGAAATTCTAACCTGAGACAGCTGCAAGGAATACAAAAAAATACAACCAAAAAACCCCACAAAACCCAACCCCCCCCCCCCCCCCACAGATTAGAGCTGAGAATTTTGCTGAAAGCTGGACCTTAGACCAAGGACAGGGACAATACTTGAGGGTGTGTCAGAGAGGAGTGTTTTGAGTGGCCGTGGCAAGATGGTCTCTGAAGGGCCAAACACACTAGGAGAGGAAGAAGCTTTCAAAAAGGAAGAGCATATGGCCATTGCCTTTAAGGGAAATCAGAGAAACAGGCTGTAGCACACAGAATGGACTGGTAAAAGGGAATATTATTTCCCAACCACGGCCATGTTCATGTTGCAAAGATGCTAAATACATCAACGTAACTTTTCATTTTAATAATTTAGACGATGCACGTTAGTCACTTAAGCAAAGCATTGGCTTGATCTGTGTTTGATATTACAGATGGTTGCAGAAACCAACCTTTTAGGGTAATCTTCAAAATTTTAAACTTGTGCATACGCTGGTGGAAAAGAAATAAATCAGTAAGTCCAAAAATTCTTGCAACAGTGTTGTTTTGCAGCATTTATAATGGTTTTTGCCAACTTCCGAATCTTTACAGAAGCACATTAGGTGGGATATAAATGATAAATCAATAAGTAAAAATAGAGTCCCTGGATTCTACTATTTTCTCTTTACCACAGGTGATAGCCAATTAAAATTTAATTTTTTTTCAGTATATCACATAATTAAAGGAAACAGCAACTCTTTCTCAGGCAACTAGATATCCTATTTACTCTCATTATAATTTTCTAAAACATAAAATTCCTTAAACTGGGAATCACAGATGCCTAAGCACCTGCCAGATTTAAATTTTGTATTTTCGCCTTAGTGATAATTCTTTTAAATTAGCAATTATAAAGAGAAAACTTACAATGGCAATTTACACTTGGTGTTTTCTTAAAAAGACTGAGTTTCTTGTCATTGTTTTCTCAAACTGGGATTCACAAGCAAATTCTGAGAGGACTAAAAAATTATTTCCCTTTAAATTCCTTAAATTTAAGAAACATTGCTGTAATACACATCCTTAGAATTCAAAGCCCATTCTTCTCTGGTTCTTTTGAGCTTCAAATTAATGGCATATTAACACTACATCTCATATTTTGCAATAGCTCTTGAATATTAAATGAAGGCCTTGGTTGTTAAAGATTTACTTCTACTTTTATTTCCTAAAGCACTTCTATTTTTCCATAACAAGTTTTTAAATTTGTCAAGAAGCATGTTTGTTTTTTCCTTCCAAGACCATGATTTCCTCCATTGTTATTAAAGATTCAAGTAGGAGTCTCATGAAAGCCATTAATTCCTTATTGTGAGGATCATGCAACTGTTAGAAAGCTTCACTTTGCCACTTTACAAGAATACATTTTGAATTACGCCTGGGTCACGATTGCTTTAACAGTCCAGTCAAATGCTTGGGACACTGGGATAAAAGGACGTTCCATTCAGATGAGGAAGGTTTATTCACGAATGTCTGATACTATGAGCTGGACCTTTAATAAGGAAACATCAAGGAGTCAGATAAAAGAATTCCAATCTGGGATCTTTCTCTAACGGCAAGGAATAAACCATCTAAAATGAATTTTATTCAAATCCTGCCCAACTTCCTGGGCGAAACTCAAATGCCACTTACTCCAGGACATCTTCCCACATCAGCTTATTTCTTCCTTTTCCTCAGCTGGCCCTCTCCCCTCGCTGCATCTCCCTCAATCTGTCCCTAGCCTATGGCCCTCCCTGGACCAAGCGTTTGTACACTTGGAGTCAATGAACTCCAAGAAAGAGGTTCTTCTAAATGGGAAAAAAAATCACATTTTTACTAGCTTGTGCGTATTATGGGAACGCAACACAGATACCTGGTGCAGGAAGGAACCAGTGGATAGATGGATGGATGGATGAGTGGGTGGGTAGATGGATGGAGGATGAATGGGTGGGCGAGTGGATGGACAGATGAAAAGATGCAGGGCAGATGCAATGCACTCCACATTTACAATGTCTTTAATCTATTCTTCATCTCTTAGAAATACAATTTTCCTTCCAGCTAAGGCTGATGGAAATCTTCATGCTGATAATATCGACAGCCCTACTCCCAAAGCAGGAACCCGGGGAAACTTGGCAAGAAACACTGACTCTGGCTCCAGCTCCCAGCCTTGGCCACAGGAACCGCAGTGGATGACCCGGGCACCTGATCCTCCTAATCTGAAGGCAGGGGACACACAGTCACACAAAACTGCTGTGGCTTGTGCAGCCGAGCCAAGCCTGCCTGCCAAGCCTTTTCCGATGGCACAAAACCCCAGTTTTAGAAGACTCCAGGTGGAGAAGGACTTTGGAAAAGGGCACCCGTTTTGGCCAGTGTACGATAACAACCCAGCCGCAGGAAAAAAATGCAGTTTCTCATCATCCTGGGAACATGGGTTTGAGAGACAAAATACAAAATAAAAATAGTTAACTCTCATTTATTGAGAGCCTCCTAGTGATTTGCAACTTGCATAGTTGTCCCCAACCCTGGCAGTCACCTTGTGAATGTTGGTGAATTGTCACTATTGTCACCATTTTACGGATCAGGAGACTGAGGCTCAGAGAAATGAAATAAGTTGTCTCAATTCACACACATGTAAGTAGCAAAGTGAAGGGTTTGAATCCAGGTCTTTCTGGTTCCAGAGCTCCAGGTGTTCCATTTTCTTTAAATAAATTATTTGTGGAGAAGCATCATTCTCTTTGGGAGGTTGGGGGAGGTCTCATGTAATGATCCTGAAATCAGACCACTGTTGTGAGTACTAGGTGGGGGTTTCAGATGTGAAACAACCCCAGGGTGCTCTTGTTCTTCTCTCCCGTGCCTTCTCCTCGGGTCTGTCCCGTTTCAGTACCTGCTGTCACTGGCCACCCAGAGGATCGAGCAGCAATCCCTGATATCACCGTCGACTCCCCACCTCCCCACCCCCCACAGCCAGTCCTCAGCAGGTCCCGCCCACGCCCCGGGCAGAGGACACACCTGGATTCCTCTGTCTCCTGCATCACCGCTGGTCCCTCCCCAGGCTGAGCCGCGTCACCTCCACCGCAGGAACCCCCGCCCTGTCTGATCTCCGCCTGCAGCCCTGGTCTCACCTGGTCCCCCGGTCACCTTGCTCACAGGTTCTTGCCACCGCGCCCTTTGCTTGTTTCCTCAACCACATCAAGAATGTTCTTGTTTGGCTTCACTCTCAAGTTCCCTCAGCCTGGGATGGTTTCCCCCTGGTCTTCCGGTTAGCGCTTTCTCTTTGGTTAGTTCTTGGCTCACACGTTACTTTCTCAGAGGCGGAGCCCACCCGTGGTGACTCTTACCAGCTTCTACCATCGCTGGTGTTTTCCCCTTTCACCTGTTCATTGTCTGTCTCCCTCCGTGATGGGGAGGGCTGTGCATTTCGTCCCCTGCCAAACGTCAGGGCCAAGCATGGGGCCTCACACATAGTAGCTGCTAAATAAATATTCGTGGCCTAACTGAATGACTGTGACACCAACCTGTTTGTCCAGTGTCCCCTCCTGTCACCCCACCGTCCACCTCATCCTCTCGCTGGCTGCTTGAAAGGATCTGGGAAGAGGGGCTACAGCAGTCCCAGACTGGGCCCCATGCCTGGTCCTGCCCCTACTCCTGTCACCTCCCCCTGGAGTCATGCCCTCCCACCTGGCTTCTGCCTCTCTCCCCAGCTCCCAGCTCTTTCCGGTGCGTGGCAGGTGTGTGGTTATTGTTTGCATGGGATTTGGTCTCTCTCCCAGAGAAGCGACAGATACTCTGATGGCCAGGGCCCAAAGGGAGCTGTGGATTCCTGCCAGAAGCTGGAGGTGCGGGAGAGTTTTGGAAGGAGCTCGGGAACCCGAGTCTGGAGGCCAGCTCTTTGTCTTGACACTGGTCCTAAGCAGGTGCACTGGTGTCTTCAGGCCTCGGCTCCCTATAAAATGAAGCCACGGTGGTGTCTGAGGTGTGGGCTGATCCTGGATCCCATGAGTCTCTGGATACCCACTTCCTCAAGAGGAGGGGCCAAGGCTGTCACTGATTTGCAATGATTTTCCCATCTGCTAACTGGAAATTCACTTCACCACGAGGGTTGTGCGCCTAGATTAATATTTAGAAAGGATTTACAGAGAAAAGAACCCAGTTAATCCTGAGATACAGGGCTTTTCACTTCCATTTGCGAAGTGGGTGGAGGCTGAGTCCTTGGCAAGGACAGTCCCCACGGTCCTCCGTGTAAAGCCCCTTTACTGTTACAGTTTGACTGACCTTACAGCCATGAAGCCAGCGCCAGCTTCCGTGGCCTCAGCCCCCGCTGCTGTCGGATGCACTTAGCGCCTGACTCTGGTCCAAGGAGGAGACACTGAGCTAATTGAATGCCGAGGGTTCGCAGGTAAAACTTCTAGACAAAATAGGCCATTTTAACAACGGCCAAAGACTGCTTTTTATAGCATAAAAGATTAAGACTTGGACTTCGATGTTTGATTTGGGCTTAAATCTTCCTCTATGTATGTCAAGCTAGTTGGCTTATTTAAGCCTCAGATTCCTTATCTATTAAATGGAGTTCTACCTGTCTGATCACAGGTCTTATGAGGATAGGATAACACAGAAAAAGCCCATCTCCTAATGCCTATCAAACAGTAAGTGCTCAAAAAACACTAGCTATTAATATTCTACTTTATTCTGTCCCTTGCTCCCCTCGGTCACTGTGTGACAAGACGCTTCCCTCACTTCCAGAACTCAGATCTCACATTATTGTTTAAATATTAGTCCTTTTGAGGCTTGGAATAAAATCTCAGCTGGAGCCTCAGAAGATCGGAACATCAGATAACTAAGCTTTCAGAAACACTCCACCCACACACACCCAACAATGAAAAGGGCTTTCAGATCTGGTGCTGGAAATCCACTGGTTCCTCCAGGGTTCCCTCCTTCCTCCCTTAAATGTCACCACCTGAAACTGACTGAGGGCACTGGCAGCTGCTCATTTACCAGTGCTTACGTGCGGGCGATGCATCCTGCTGAGTACGTCAGGACAGCCTCCTCTGCTCTGGGAGTCGGAGGGCAGCCCCCTGGGGAAGGGCCCACATACACTGCTCCCCAATCTGTCCCTTAGATGCTCTGCTGGACTGACACCTCCCCACCACCTGCTCTCAGTTCCTTCACCCCTAGAATGTCCTGAGAAAAACATGTCAGGCCAGTGGGAAGAACTTTCTGACCCCGAAACTCTCACATAGGAAGCAGCTGGTTCCGAGTGTAAAGACCCAGGCACGTGTGTTAAAATATGCAGAGCGGTAGGAGTTTATACTTGTAACAGATATTTCCTTACAGTCTTGTGATGGCTCCCCACCTGGTTTTTGTTTTATTTTTTGGTTCCAGTGGGCAGGGATGGGATCTTTTTCTCCCCGCTTTGATGAAAGTTTTCAAGGGCCATTCAGTAGATTGCCTGGCAGTTATAAATCAAACCAACCAATCTAATTGATAAGTTCTCTGAATTTCAAAACTTTAAGTTTTAATTTTAACTACCAATGTCCTAAATGCCTAGAAGCCTGAGAGTCATAGAGCTTGGTGGTGGTTGGAGGACTAAGGGACCATGCATTGCAGGCGCTCAAGGCCTGGCAGGTTCACGGGGCCGCAGGTACCTCTGACATGCTTTTATTGCAGGAGGAGTACTCAGGCTTCAGTGGCGGCAACGGCAGAAAATCATGCCCGCCTTGTTTACCAAGACAAACATCTATCCAGCTGCGACCTCGGGGCTGACTAGTGCGCCTGCGCAGCGCAAGTCACCATTGCATACATGGGTCCTGCGCATGCGGGATCGTATTGCTGAGTCACTGGGCGCCAGATGTCTCGCCAGAGAAGTCACCTTGAGCAAAACAGCAAAAATCAAGAGGTAAGTCGAGTAGGAGGGGCTGGCAAAACGCAGAGCAGCCCCCTGCCCTCCGGCCTTCTCCCCCGCCCCGCCTGCCCGGGGCTGAGCTTCCGCGGCGGGTCTGGGGCCAGCCCAGGATGCCGGCGGGTCTCAGACCTGGGCGGGCAGCGAAGCCAAGGGCCTGGTTCTCAAACGGTGATCTGCGGTGTGTTTGAGACTTCCTGCAGGAGCTCGTTAGCCTGCCGAGTCCGGCCCCCAGCTCCCGTGGGAGACCCTGATTTGTAATGTCTGGGCTGGTCCCGGCGATGGGCCGAGCTGGCCCACGCTGACTCACGAGAGACGAGGGTTCCTTTTTCAGGAGTTGGTTGTTAAACATAGCTATCATTAAAATCAAGTTATATAAACTTATAATTAAGTTACATTAAAACAGACGTATTTATTAGTACTTAAAACTTATCACTTCCTGATTATTTTATTTCAGTTTATTATATCTATGCTCTTGAGGTTACTTACATCAGTTGTATTTACACGGCAAAAATACTGTATCATGCTGGGCTATGGCAAGTCTCTTCCTAACTTCATGTTGGTAGCCTGGGATTGTTTGGGTCGACGCTATTTACACCATGGAAATTGGCAAAGGCTATAAACCAGGTCGCCACCACCTGAAAGCAGGTGTTAAACATTTACCAGCACGTTACTGGGGGCGGGACCCAAACTCAAGCTGGAATGATGCCCAGAGGTGGTTCTGATTTAGACAGAAGCTCTTCTGGGAACAGCACTGCTAAGCGTAGACTCAGGGACCAGTCGCCTACCTCCTCTGTGCTCTCAGAAGAGAACTGAGGCATCTGCAACCAAAGCTCTAAAAATGACTTTGTGATCCTGGGCAGGGTACTTGCGTCTCTGCTTTAGTTGTGTCACCTGCTAGGGCCTTCTTGCCGGGATGATGGTGAGGATGAACTGAGCTAATGTATGTGAGAGTCCTCACACAGTGCCTGGTAAGTAGGAGGCATTTGATCATTGCTACCTATTTATTATGATCTGACGAGAGATAAAAAGTTTAGTCCATCAGGTTATAGTTTCTTTTATAACACTTATTTTTTTTCCTCCTTGTGGGAATCCTACAGGGTTTGTAGAAAATTTAGAAAATATAATGAAAATGAGGAAAAGGAAAAGCATCCATCTCTAGTGCCCTGTGAACGTTTTGGTCCATCTCCAGCCTTCCCGTCTTCTTCCCTGAACCTAGACTGTGTCCATCTTGACACCCTGTGGGAACAGGACAGCCTTGTTGGCCAACTCATGATGTTTTGGCAATGTTTCCTATCCCTCTATAGGCAGGTGACCGAGCTCACATCTTTGAGAGTCCATTGGTCCTGCTCGGCCACGAGATGGTCACTTGTCATCATGAGGACAGGTGACTGGCTGTGGGGGTCAGCATTTCCAGTGTCATTCTGCCTAAACCCTCACCCACATCATCTGTTTATTAGATATGTGTTTGTCGAGCACGAAGTAGACACAGTGTGTTGTGCTGTGAGGTTGTGAAGGCAACAGGGTGTTTTTTCCTGATTAGTGGGCTCATGGTGTTAATTGTGAGAATTACTATTTAGCAGGACAAGGAATATTAGAAAAACAAAATAAACTATAGGTTTTCTTTTAACTGAAAAAAACCAAAAGCAGAACCCTGTGTTTAGCAGGAGGAAGCCCCTTGCAGGAAGCACTTATCAGGAGATCCTGTCAGCAGATGCCAGCGGGCTCCTCAGGGGAGGTAGTGACGATCGCTGTTCCTGCAGTTAGTGATCCTCTGGACCCTCCTCTCACAGCAGGGCTGATTCTAGCGTCTTCAGATTCAGTGGGTGTTATTCCTACAAGATCCCAAACCAAGGCAACTACTTGATCTTGTGCTCAGCTCAGGGACCAGTGGGGAATCCAGCCCAGTATGGGAGAGGCTGGCATGCAGGACGCTGGGAGGTGCGCGTGCGTCTCCAGAGCCTCAGGGATGTTTTAAGGGTAATTTTGACAGTATGGGATTTGTGTCTGTCACTGACTTCAGACTCACACTCCCAGAGCTCATCTGGGGGCCCCGCTTCGGCCCCTCTTCCCTGTGCACCTTCCCCGCAGCAGGGCCGCTGGCGCCGGCTGAAGATGTGGGGCTGGAGCAGGCCCTGCCCAGGGGCCACCTGCCCTTACAGCAGCAGCCAGGCTACGCTTTGGCTTCTGGTGGCCTCATCCGTGTGGCTTCTGTGTCTTAGATGATATGAAGAGACTCATCCCTGGACCCACCAGTCAGGTTTCTAAGATGCAAAAGCGATCGTGTCAAATCCTTGCGTATCATCCTTCAAAGGCTCTTAACTAAAACCCAGATCAATTAGCTGGTTGCTCCACCACCCTCCTCTTTTCCTGGGGGCTCCCTCCCTCTCCCCGCTGCACGACTGTTCAGTTCCCAACCCGTCCCCACCAACTGGCTTCTAGGAGCGACCCTTCCTTTCAGGACGCCTTTGCCTGCCTCCTGCCCCTGAAGTAGCCACCCTCCCTGGGCACCGTGTCTACGAGAACATTCTACACACCGTCTCCTTCTTTGGGCTGGTCTTGCAGGGGGACAGATCTCCTCGCCCCTGGCTCTTGCACGGTCCCTGCGGCAGCCACGTGAGGCTGAATCAGGGAGCTTGCTGGGGCCTCCTGCTGCAGCCCTGGACTGGCAGAAGGGGCAGCCCAGGCAAGCTGGCCCAGGCTGGCAGAGGCAGTGTGTGTGCGAAAAGGGTCAGGGTCTCCGTAGCCCACGCGGTTTGGTTGGGACCACAAGCTCCATCTTGGGCATGAAAGCATAAAGCTGAGGAGAGAAAGAAAGGCCAACTTTTCCATGCAATGCTTGCCAGGCATCAGGTAGAACCTAGATTTGGTCAATGGCGTCATTAACAGCGCCATCTGATTTACTTTTCACGATAGATTTATTTTCTAGTAATGGCCACAAAAGTACTTCCTGTCCCACAAGCCCTTCCAGGAGCCTGCTGTTACTCTCCTTGAACTGCGTCATCTGTGCAGCTCGGTGGCTTCCAAGACCAGGTCATAAAAGGTCATTCAGCCTCAGCTGACACCACTAAGGACAGAGACAAATTGTCCCTACTGACTGCGGATGCCTGAGCAAAGTACACGTGCATGGCTGACTATGGGCTTAAATGACTACATTTTGGGATAGTTTACTTGGGAATGTTTGTCGACCCTTGCCCTGGACCGGGAGGTTTCCCAGGATGTGTGGCTTTGGGCAGACGTGGATGGCTGGTCACCCTAACCTTTGGCCCGTCGGAAATGTACATAATCTGTGGGCCTCTCAGGCTCTGCTTATGAGTTTCTTTGTTGCTGTTTTTGTTTTGTTTTTTAAATCTATGTTCCCGAGGCGGGGAGAACGCAGTCCTCCGTATGCTGAACCCTCGTCATAGTTGTGTTCTGGCTGAAGTACAGTCTCATCTGTGCTCTGGGAGCGCCAGGGTCAGAGCAGTTGATCCCGGACCTGAGATGGGGAGATGGGAGCCCGCTCTCCCCCCAGCCAGGGCAGGCGGCCTCGTGCTGCTCAGTCTCAGGGCTGCTGCGCTGGGGTTTCCTCCGCCTGCAGCACTCACACCTCCACTCTTTTTATTTCTTTGAATGTGTGTTTTTACTCATTTCCTGAAGGTCTCTGGCTGCTGGAGGGTGAGCCCCCAGGGGCAGGGGCAGGGGGAGGGTCTGCATCCTTACGGGTCTTGTGTCTTCAGCATTTACTGCCTGGCCAGTAGGAGGTGCTCAATTTTTTTTTTTTAAAACATACTGAAAGAATAAATGAGTTGGAGGTTATTCAGTTCCAACCCCCACCACAGTAGAAATTCCTCCCCGGAGCCCTGACAGGTGAGAATCACCTTGTAAAGACACCTCTGGTGTCTGAGCAAAGTCCACGTGCGTGACTGACCGACCCGGGGGGTGGGTTGAGGTGGGGGGAGCTCCGCCCCTCACAGAGCAGCCTGCTCCTTTCCATTTTTTGTTGAGTTGCAGCCATCTCCCCATGGTTGTTAATGATTGCTCTCGAGAGCTTTTGTCAACTTGACTGCCTCCTGGGAGGAACGTTCTAGGCCGTCATTATCCCGCCTCCTGGTGTGAGGCCCTGGGCACATCTCTAGCCCTTTCTGGACCCCTATGTCCTGTGCAAACTTGAACAACTTCTTGTTTCAGTACACTGAGGCCAGCTATGAATCCTGAGGGATTCTGAAAAACTGTGAAAGAAAGAATTCGTCTTCTTGTTTAGTACCTGATGATGGAAAATGGTGAAGACGCGTCTTCTGACCCGACTCTCGGGCTCACTTTGGTTTATCGGGATCAGGCGCCGGCTCTCCCGCCTCCACTGAGCCACATCGTAAAGCTTCTTCTCCAATCCTGGACTAGAAATGTGATGGGCAGTGGTTCTGTTTCATGGGTTAGAATCTTCCAGGGTAGTGGCTCCACTTTAGGAACCTGTGTGTCTTTCCTGATCCAGGCAGGGCTCTCAGGTCCTGCCTCTGGCTGTGGGTGCAGGAGCCCAGGGGCCCTGTGGGGAGAAGCTGGACCAAGCGGAGCCTGAGGCAGCCGTGGGAAGGTCGGGCACGTGGCCTCTCCCCCTGTCCTGTGAGGCCCTGCGTTCTGAGGGGTCATGTTCTGCTGAAGTTTGCTCTCAGGTGTGGCTTAAATCAGACACACAAACAAGACGATGCCTCAAAGGTCGGCGCCCTGGTGGCTGTTCTGTCTTGGAATTGGCGGGAGTCGCCATGTTTGATGTTGCTTGGTTGATGTGGCTTAAATGACAGTGAAGACAGCTCAGCTGTGGACAAAGGACACCTCTCAGATATTACGAGATCATGCTTCACCCCAGGTCCTTACCGAGGATGGAGAGAATCTCAGCGTGAAGTCCTGAGCCTCGTGGGCTGCTCCCTGTCTTTGTACCTCTGGACACAGCCTTGGTCTTTTTCATTTTAATTAACCCAGTGAACCAGCCTCTACCTTTCAAAGGAATCTGCGGGCAACTTTTCTGCCAAGTCCCAGCCAAGTCCCTGTGACACTCAAGAACGCAGGGCCAGGCTCTTGTGTAGGTTGAGGAAGTCCGAGAAGAATAAAGATTATAGGCAAACAGTCTACCTTTCTTTACAAGGTCTTGTTTTGCATCCCTGAAATCTCAGATTCAGCTACGACAATGAGGTCCTGTTGTTGAAAGGGCTGGCTTTTTATCACCACTTAAAATCTAATTAATCCATATTGAAGCACAAAGATTTCTGTTGTATTTTAGGGTGAGGGGTCATAGAGACCTCTTTGTTCATCCTTAGATTTATAATCATCAAGCATTGGGGATATAATTTTACCAAGCAATTTGGAAGGTAACAAATCAAATCCTTATCAGAAAGCCTAACTCATAGCTTTAACAGAGTCCTTCGTCCTTTACATGAAACATTATATTCGAGAAGAACAAAAACGCATTTCAGAGTGCGCAAAGGGTTAACGACCAAAGCTTATATTCCCCAGGCAGCGTAGAACTAAGAGCATCACGCTGCTGTCCACCGCAAAGACGGCGGCTCCTATAGGGGTGGCAAGAGTTCTCAGATTGGTGGCAATGGCTTTAGTCTTTAGAGCAGTGATGCAATTCGTTGGAATTTTACTGTCTTTGCTGGGATGGGTTTTATCCGTTATTACAACTTATTTGCCACATTGGAAAAACCTCAACCTGGACTTAAATGAAATGGAAAACTGGACCATGGGACTCTGGCAAACCTGCGTCATCCAAGAGGAAGTGGGGATGCAATGCAAGGACTTTGATTCTTTCCTGGCTTTGCCTGCCGAGCTCAGGATCTCCAGGATTTTAATGTTCATGTCGAACGGGCTGGGATTCCTGGGCCTGCTGGTCTCGGGGTTTGGCCTGGACTGCTTGAGAATTGGAGAGAGACAGCAAGATCTCAAGAAGCGGCTGTTAATCCTGGGAGGAATTCTGTCCTGGACAGCGGGCATTGCAGGCCTCGTTCCCGTCTCTTGGGTCGCCCACGTGACAGTCCAGGAGTTCTGGGATGAGACCGTCCCAGAGATTGTGCCCAGGTGGGAGTTTGGGGAAGCCCTCTTTATCGGCTGGTTTGCTGGCTTTTCTCTCTTGCTAGGAGGGTGTCTGCTAAACTGGGCAGCCTGTGGGACCCGGGCCCCCCTAGCTTCCGGCCACTATGCAGTGTCAGAGATGCAAACTCAGTGTTCCTGCCTGGAAAATGGACGTGCTGATCCTAAACTGTAAGACTTTGACCAGACCAGAGAGATGTACCTCCTACCTCAGCTGTCACGGAGGGGTCTGCATGATAAATGGGTCTTTGTTATGTAACTAAATCTGTACTACTCACATTTTCTCATTAGATAACTACTTTTCTAGCCTAGATACCCCATCCCCCCAAAGTCTGGGGAAGTAAGAAAGATGCAAATCTATGTCTTAAAGAAAATTATGAACAACAACAACAAAAAACTCTCACTGATCTGGCTATTTAAATCAAAATGTGGTAGCAGTTGTCCAAGATGATCAGTATTAAGCTTTAACATGTAAATTTGATAATAGAAACCTTTTTGGGTTTTGTTGGGAGCTGAAATTGATAATACTTAGTTCCTGTTTCCTGAAGAAAAAAACTAACAACCTGAAATCCAATAAGCATTCTACACTAGCAAAACCACACGTTAATCCTATCCAAAGTGTTATTTCCACAACAGTAACTTGGTCTTTTTTTGAACAGAGGTGGTTTGTGTTTAGGAAATTACTGGGAACTCTGTATGGCAGGACTTTATGAGGCTGAAGCTTGTAGTGCTTCGTGATACCCTCAGATTTAAAATACTGGCCAATCTCTTCTCTCAAAAACTTCATATTTTAAAAAGATAAACACTTGCAAAAATCTTTTGCTTAATATCCAGCTCATCTGCCCTAATAAAACCTTTCCTTTGTTCAGTTAAAAACAGCAAGCATAGGGATGAACCAACAGAGAGGGTGACTACCCTGCAAGGCCCTACTGCTTCTACTTTGCAGGCATGGAAAGCATATTTAAGCAAAGAAACAAAAATAGCAAGTATTTATGCCCACGTGCCTGGAGCTGACTGGAAGGCATGTAGGTAAACAGACTTGATATTTAGTTCAGAATTGTTTCATGTGTTATGGGATATATGTATCCTAACGGATTTTATTTTTTTTAAAGCCTGATGTAAGTTCTCCAGGAGAGATTTCTGAGAAGACTGACTTACTTGGTTAAGAAACACTTTTCTTGAACGTATTCAAAAAAATGATAACACTTAGTATAACCACAACGTGTATGTTGAAATGTGAGACCTTTTAACCCATGAAAATATGACAGGTGCAATTAGTAAGATACAAAGCGGCAGAAACTGAATGAAAACTGTCAATGAAGCATCTTGCATGTAAGACTTCTTATTTCCTTGACTTGCTAGAAAGGTTGGCAACAACATGAAAGCCATTTATATGTTAGCAATGAGAGGAGGGTTATCACCACTTAATGTTATTTTGGGGACAAACTGCTTACTATCAAATGCAGCCCATAGGACGTGAACATGATCTGGGCCGCACCTTGGCATTACTGGTTTGCAGAATTATTTCCCTATCCTTTTCTGACCTATTCAACATAGAATCGAACAATAGCAACTCTGGCAAGAATCCTCCTAAATACACAATGAAAAAATACTTCTGAGCTCTGTAAGGGATGACACAAGTGTCACACTTCTTTTCGCAGCCACTGAAAGGCAGGGATTAGTCTGACTTAAGGTCGCAGGGCTTTATAATGGCTTTAGTATTTAGAGCTGTGGCACAGTTAGCTGGAATTGCATTATCTTTGCTGGGATGGGTTTTATCCTGTCTTACAAACTACCTGCCACAATGGAAGAACCTCAACCTGGACTTAAATGAAATGGAAAACTGGACCATGGGACTCTGGCAAACCTGCGTCATCCAAGAGGAAGTGGGGATGCAATGCAAGGACTTTGATTCTTTCCTGGCTTTGCCTGCCGAGCTCAGGATCTCCAGGATTTTAATGTTCATGTCGAACGGGCTGGGATTCCTGGGCCTGCTGTTCTCGGGGTTTGGCCTGGACTGCTTGAGAATTGGAGAGAGACAGCAAGATCTCAAGAAGCGGCTGTTAATCCTGGGAGGAATTCTGTCCTGGACAGCGGGCATTGCAGGCCTTGTTCCTGTCTCCTGGGTCGCCCACATGACAGTCTGGGAGTTCTGGGATGAGACCGTCCCAGAGATTGTGCCCAGGTGGGAGTTTGGGGAATCCCTCTTTATCGGCTGGTTTGCTGGCTTTTCTCTCCTGCTAGGAGGGTGTCTGCTAAACTGGGCAGCCTGTGGGACCCGGGCCCCCCTAGCTTCCGGCCACTATGCAGTGGCAGAGATGCAGCACCACCATCTACACCTGGAGATGAAAACCACTCACCTGAAACTCTAAACTGGAAGGGATCAGTGATGTTTACTCCTCAGATGATTTGGTAGGATTCCTTGTTCCACAGTCACACGTTTCACTATGCTTTTGATTTTCTAAAATGCATTTTCCCTTATCGCTTCTGAAATTATAAATTCTTTCTAAGATGGGAAACCACTTTTATATTCTACTCAGACCAAAACCAGTCGAGACTTAATAATCATACTCATTACTGTGGATGAGGTTTCTCAATTTTAAAACAGATTCAGTGATTGCACAGAACTGGTAAATAAAACGTTATATTAGTACTCACAAGTCTTTCCAAGGTGTTATTCATAGAGGTGAATCATTTTGGCAACTAGAAATGTTACTGCTAATCATTTACTTCTTTCAAGTGTTTAAGATCACCTATTATACTGAAACTAAAGTCAGGATGCTTATTTATTTAAAAGGTACGGCATCTAATTATACCAAAAACATTGCTGGCTCTCTGAAAGCTTGAGAGGTGCGGTACAGGGGACACATCATCACTTTTTGTTTAAAGGAATAACTTTCTTTGTTTTTTAATGGAGGTACTGGGGATTGAACCCAGGACCTCGTGCATGCTAAGCATGCCCTCTACGACTGAGCTATACACCCACCCCACCACATCATCTCCTTTTTAATTGGAGACCTCAGGGCCTCTGTGAAGCCTCTTCCAAAAGTCAGACACCTTCATTCATGCCTTCTTTATTATGTCAGGAGCAGAGGTGGGCAGTCTCCTGCTCTGAAGATTCATGTAGAATCTACCGCACACATGTGCTTTTGCTCCTGGGTCCTGTGGCCTGCAGTAGGTAGCTCAGCCACAGGGGGCGCTGCAGGGCAGGACTGGGGGGTGTGGGCAGAGCCTTTTTTTTTTTTTTTTTTTAAATCAGCAATACATATGGTCCAACCAAGAATTATTCACAACAAGCTGCTGGCTTGGGGGATTCTTCATTAAAGATTTTACATTTGTTTGGTACCTGGTTCAAGTAAACTTCTGTGTTTTTGCCAATCAGGGAAACAACTGAACAATAAACGACACTGAAATAAAGTATTAGGCAATAGATATCTTTGTTAAAAAAAAAAAAACAATTTTTTTCCCCACCCACAAACACATGAAAAGTGCAGAAACCAGAGTTAATCTATGTGATGTATTTGCATACTTTTACAAACAAGACAAATTAAAACAAACATATTCAGAATTTAACCTGATTAAATATTTAGTTCAGTCCTGAGCTTTTGATGTTTAATACAATATAAAGTAATACCAAAAAAAAAGATTTTAAATTTATTTGATTTGCATGCTACAGAGATTCAGCTAAACTTTGTTCATTTGGCTAGCAACTTTTTTTTGTACCTGTAACAGATTCTGATATACAAAATGATAATAACATACTGATAATTCAAACTTGAGAACTAAATATTACATTCTTTTTACCCTGGGAAGAATAAATTCTACCTTTAAAAAATAGTATTTATAGTATTAAAAGTCATGTTTGTCCATATGGTTTTGTGGTCAAGTTATTAAAATGTTTTGTCACTGTGAATCATTGGGTTAGTACAAATATGACAGGATTGTTAAAAGCTGCCTATAAATACATAATACTATTGCTGATTTTTAAAGTGTGGAAAAGGATTATATTAAATTCGTCTCTCATGTTAGAAATGAGCAAATGTTGTAAAATGAAACCAAAAGCATCTTGGTCACAACGGTTAACTACCAGCCTGAGACAGATTTTATTCTTTAACACTTGTCTGAAACTCTTTGTATTACAAAAAGTTTACAGCTAATCTGATGGAATTTATAAAGCTGTAAATATTCCAATATAGCCTCTTCTATGTCAAACATTTAAGATGGCCAGAACCGAACTATATATTAAACAGAACATAAATAAGACCGTAAATAAATAAGTGAAGAAAACAAAATCGTACGGTACAACTACACATAGTTCTATAAACATTTTCATGGTCAAACTAAGAAGCTGAAAACAGCTGACCTTCACTTAACTCTACATTAAATAAACGTCTTTTTCACATTTGACCTTGACCTCTCCTGGTTCTCCTCAGCCATCTAGCAGGATAAGCTGGGTGGCCCAGGAGGACTGTGCTCAGTCAACTAATGAGGCTGGCTTTTGTTCAGAGTGGTGCCACGTTATTGCTTTAAAGATTTTATATAAGACATTTTATATAAATGCTGGGACACTTAGGAAAAAGTAATTGAAGTTCTAAGCTCAAACCTTGTTAATTTGAATTTTGATTCTGATAAAACGAACTTTCTAAAATATGTATAATTACTTTCAAGAAAATAAAAGTTCTTACCAATGAGGACTCTAGCTTAGGAATAGAACTTGTGTTTCTTTTTTTTTTTTGAGGGGCACATTCCTTTAAGATGATTTTTGCATCTCTTAAAAAAAATTGATTTTACTTGCTATGTAAGATGGCTCATCAAAAACGGCTTCTCCCGGTGTTACAGACTGAGGGATAAGTATGATTTAACTTATATAAAACTGTTTATTTTAAAAGCCTTTTATGCTGGCAGAGCTACACTGGGGGTTTGTTTCTTTTAAGAAGTGTCTGGGCTGGGGAAGCTGAAATTCCCCAGTGGAGGACTCGGTAGTCAGCTTCTACCCTTATACTTGTTCATCTAGAATACGATTTTTTTTTTTTCAAATGACTCAGCTTATACTTCAAATTAATAATCTCCCCAGGCACTCTCTTCTCTTGGCCTCCCGATTATAGGTAGGATTCCCTAAAAACGAGAGCTGTAAAATAATTCCTGGAAAATGTTAGAAATGTGTTTCCTGGAGTATTTCTAAAATTCATGGCAACCTTGATTCAATCAAGATGCCCTCCCCCTCATTCCTGGTGTCACCAAGTGCGTGCTGCCGTGTTTCCCTCCCCATCATCGGCGCTGTCGGGCCTCAGAACACCGGGCCACCTCCTCCTTCTTGGTACCATCGCACCCCGGGACAAAACAAGACTGGTGCAAGCCAGGCGCTCACACTCGAACACTTAGGCAAACTCCGGCTGAGTGAGAAGCAGCAGCTGCTCGCTGATGGGCGGCTGTCGGTGTATCCGAGGCTGGCTGGCTGGCTGGCTTTCTGCTTTCGGCTCCCTGCCCGCAGAGTCACGGCCGCAGGACCCGCAGCGCAGCCACGAGCGCTGCTCCTCTGCGTTCCTACGTTCTCGCACTCAGCATTTTGCTTTTGCTTTCTTTAGACAAATACAAAAGGACAAAAAGGAAGCTGTTTGAAGGAAGCGAAGTGTTCAGACAGAGGTGGCGAAGTGAGCGCAGCAGCCGTTCGGGTGGACCCGCAGCTCCGCGCCGGGCTCACGCCCAGGCCGCCGGCTCCCCCCCCCCCCCCCCCCCCCGGGCCGGACACGCCGCCGGGAGCCTGCGCACCGGAGCGCAAAGGGAAAGCGAGAGGCATTCTGCGAAACCACGTCCCCTCTCAGCAGTCGGCTCAAGAGGACAGACACGGGCACGGCCGCTACTCCATTTTTACAAAACAGCCCACTGGCGATACGACACACTGTGCACTCGTGTACCAGGTTAGCCCGTTTTGGTTATCTGATTTTTTTTCTTTTTTTTAAAACATATAAGAATTACATTCATGGTACTTTACAAATTAACATTTCGAAAATCTGACGTGAAATAAAAGCTCTTTAAGAGTTGATGGTTATATTACAAAAAACAAAACCTCCGAATGTTCAGTCTTTTGCCCTCCCTAAGAAATGCAGAGGTGAGAAAATGCAGTCGCCGGTGCCGGAATCACGTCATCACCCGTCATCACACGTCATCAGCCGGCAGGGCCGGGATGCTTATCTTCGCTCTGGTGAAGTAGGCAATCTTCTCCCTAGAGGCGGGGGTGAGAAATACACCGACTTCAACGCAAGGTGGAAAATAGTGTGTGCCCGTTAAAAGTTCTTCTCAAGGATGCCAGCGTGGTCTCTCCAAGCTGGGTGGGAGCTCTTTTCCTTAGCTAGGGCTCCGCTGAAAACCGAGACTGCCTTTGCCTTTTCTCGGAAAGACGCAAGGGAGGACAGCTGTGACCCACAGGAAACCGTCTGTTGACCAAGGCAGTGAGTTCCCGCCCAGGATTTCCAGTGTGAGAGAGGTCTTGAACCATCAGGGGCTCAGTCTAAGTGTTTCTAGACCAGGTAGGAGAGGATTCCAGAGGGCCAGAATCCGCACAGAAAAGTCCATGATCCTGGGAAAATTCTTTGAAATCAATACCATGCTCAGGAAAGGGCAACTTAATTTGCAACATCACGACTCAGACCGAGGGAAGAGGAGGAGGCTGACGGCTGATCGCCCTGCATCCTGACACAGGGACGAGTAGCAGTAGCCTGAAAGGGAGACGCCGAGAAAGGGGGAGGAACGGTTTTCAGAGGTTAGAAGACTGTTAAAAAGATTAGGTTTTAGGGTTGCATAGCTACTATTTTCTACAAAGTCTTCACAGCGGGTAGTGTCCCTTCTGCGCACGTCTGCCAAGGCTGGTTACGCACGCGGGGACGGTGAAGCCGTAAAGAAGGAGAAAGCACCGGCCCTCCTGAGACACCAGCTGTTAGATGGTCGGGGCGTGGGGGGGGCGGGGTGTGTGTGTGTGAAGACGCCAGAACTGAGGTGGGGAAGCTATAAAGACTAAGGAAAGGAGAGAGACGAGGAGGAAGGGTAAAAACTGGGGAACTGGAGGGAGTGTTTTTGTGGTAGCGCATCCTTTCCACTGCTCAGTTCCATAAGAGAGAAAATTAAGAGTTAGAAGAGGCGAGTGGGCATGGTCATGACGTCACTGAAGGCAGAACTCAAAACTGGGACCTTTTCTTCAGTGCTTCCTGCAAATGAATTTCTTTGGCTCACATGGCGTTTTTTAAACACCTGAATTAGGTGTCAGTGTCTACATTTAAGATATTTCACATAAAAATTCCCGATTTCTACCTTCCTGCGACAAATCAGAAGACCAGGGAGCACTGGGACTTTGATCCCAGGTGAGACCAGCAGCTAGGGCAGAGTGCCCCAGGCCCCACCGTTCCCAACTCTCCCCCTGCCCCAGGCGAGCGCAGGGACCAGACACCTGACTGTTTCCAGGCCAACTGTCTTCCCTGGTCCATCTCACCTGCCTGGTGGTATAAATGGCTTGTATGTTAAGGGACTGGGGGAGTGTTTATAAATCTTTACTTTGGGTTTTAAAAACAACCCTTGGGGGGTTGGATGACTGGACAATGTTTCTTACTCTCAAAGTGACCACAGCACCAAAGGCATGAGAAGATTCCTCTCACCGCGCTGCAGTTCTAAGACCCAAGGAGCAGCATCCTCTGAGAGTTACAAGAGCAGTTCTGGAGCACAATGGAGGCAGGAAAAATTTGACTTTTTACTCTGAACCATCACATTGAAGAGTCTTAAGCGCACAATGCCTCCAACTCCTCTCCTCTCGGGACTCCCTCGGGACAGCATGATCCCCACTCTTCCTCTGGCCCCAAAGCCCATCCCTTCCCAACGATCCTGCCCCACACACATCCGGTCTGCCCCGCACGTCCAAACGTGCTCCTTGCGCTTCTGCCCCCTCAGCCTAAGAGCTTCCTCCAGACTCCTCTACACCACACACACGCATGCATACGCACGTGAGCACCACCACAGACCCACCACAAACCACTGAAACCAAACGTCTTCTGCGGCCCTCCTCTCCCTTGACTGAACCATCCCTGGATGGTCACCAGGGGCCTCCAGTCTGGGGGAGCTTTTCAGTCCTCTTCTTTGCTGCCGTATCCAACAGCACCAACCTCCCCCCTCTGACTCCTGAACCGCAGCCCGGTTCTCCTATCTCCTCGGCCGTTCCTTCTTACACCTCATGGTCTCCTCTCCTGGTCGCCTTCTCCCACTTTCTGGGATGGCTGACCCACATCCATTGTGGAGCCACCATATGTGGGATGAAGGCTCCCATTTTTATCTCCCATCCGACCTTCAATCCTGGCTTCAGATTTTTATTTTTACTTGACTGCTGGCCACAGCTTCCTGAGCTGTCACATTGGGACTGCTGGTCTGGTACGTCCAAAAGCAGAACTGACCGCCCCCGGCACATGACCGCTCCAGCTCCCGTGTCCTCAATCTCTAGGCAGGACTGGAGCCTGGAGGCCGTGCCCGCAGTTCCCACTTACCCCCGCCAGGCTCCCGGGCCCTCTCCACGTGCCTCTGATGTCTCCCACGTGCAGTCTCCCCACCACGTACTCTTGTGCGCGATCCCTGCTGTCTAAAGTCACAGGTGAAAGCACGGCACGGCTCACGGGGCTGTGCGTGGTCTGAGTCCAGCTCTGACAGGCTCCCCTGCTGGCACTGACGTCTACCTGAGGCTTGGTGCCTCTGTCCGAGCTGGTCCCGCCTGCCTCGGTCCCTTCTCAAACCTGCCAGCCCTGGTGCCGGACACACCTGGACCTGTTCTTCTACCCCGGGTTCAAACGCTGCCTCTTCGACCTCGTCCTGCCTCTCCCAGGGGTGAGGGTCCTCCATGTGCCCCCCTAGGACCCCACTCACCCCTCAGGTGGCTCTTCCCACGTGGCCCTGCCCAGGCCTCCATGCCCGCAGCCCCCCACAGGCTGGCATCTCCGGGGGGCCAGGAGCCCTTGCCCTTCTCGGGACGGCCGGGCCCCGCCCTGGGCATGGCTCCCAGGAGCCCAAGGACTATGTCCAGTGAGGCAACAGCAAGACCCTGGAGACACGTGACTTTCCTGTGCCCTCTGTGTTACGATTTCTCCATGAGGTGTGCTAACTGCTTCGAAGAGCTGGGGACAGCTCTTCGAATGGGCTTCAGCTGAGTCAGGACTGCAGCCGGTGGGAAGGAGCCGGGGGGGGACGCACACCTGGGGCCAGGAGGAGGGGTCTGAGTTCCTGGGGTGCCCACCTGAAGGACTGCACCTGCCGGGGCACCTTGCGGCTCTGCTCCCGCAGCCGACACACGTCCTTGGAGACCTGTCTCATCAGCTTCTCCGCATTCAAGTCTTGCTTCTGCTCCTCTTTCGACTGTTCGGCCTGGCGAGGAAATCAAATCACAAAACGTTAATTAGAAATTCCAAATACAGGCTCTAAGCCTGAAAGACACCGGGCTAACGCCAGGAGCCGGCCTGGCAGCTGAGGAGGAGGGGGTCTTTTCTCAGCATCGGGTGACACCCACGCGCCCAAATGCGCTTTTGCGAATGGATGGTTTTTCACCAGGCCCCAGGGAGGGAACTACTGACTCAGTAAACACAAGGAAGTGACTTCTACCATGGTGCGCTGCGTCAGACGGGGAAACCAGTCACCCTGCTGGAGTGCTGCTGCTGGTCTGACTCCTGGTGGCCTACAACACGAGCAAACCAGCCTCAAATGGCCGTCTGCCTATTGGCGTGAAAAGACGGACAGATAGGAAAAACCAGAGAAGGAACGTACGTGCTGGATATTCTTAGGTAAGAAAATCTGGCCCAGCTTCCGCAAGAAAATGTATTTTATCATATCAGAGATACAACCGGCCCGCGAGACCTCATTCAGTATTCTGTCCCCTTCCACGCGAACGGAAGCGAGGTGGTCTGTCTCATCCCCTGCAGAGCGCCGTTAGGCGGCCCCTCTAAGCCGGCCAACGGCTGCTGATAGTTGCAACTGCCAGCGTTCACGTGGCGACTGCAAAATCACTTTGTTTTGTGCAACATCGACTGACCACATGGAACACATGAAGATACTCCTCTCCCAGCTGAATAAGAACACACTTCACTGAAGACTCTGTTTGTCCCTGTGTTTACATATTTATATCTGTGCCTAGAGCTGTATCTTCCTCCAAAAGTCTGGGCGCCAAAATTTATGATAAAATTTTCGTCAGCAGCCAATAATCAGTCGTAGCCAACTTCGCAGGCAGTTAAGTCTCACTGCTGAGCGCGTCACTGAAATCGTTAAGATTTATTTTGTTGAATGAGGTGTATTACTATCTCTGACACATAATTTTCTTAGTAGAGTCTAACTTGTGAAAATGTTAACATCTGTATTATTTCAAGCTTTTAAGAAGCCTAGCAGTCACAGAACTTAGGCATTTTGACAGGGAAACCCTCAGAGGAAGAGAAAGAAACTTCTGCTTTGTGCGCAAGTGAGGCTCCTTGGGAGAGACACCAACCTGCCCGGCCTCCCCCTCTCACCCCACAGGTCGTGATGCAGTCTTTACGACCCACGTTCCAGGGGAGCGTGGTTGACCTCCAGTTGGTGCGGTGGGAGCCTGAGCTGCAGGAAGGCCCAGTGGTTCACTCACAGTCACACTGAGAAGCCTGGCGACTTAAAGAACACAATCCAGCCTAATTTACAGTCCTGAGCTCCTCGCTCCCTTTCCTCAGGGGGTTGTAAGATACACGGGGATACTAACTCTGATTCAGTTTCCACTCTGAGCTACAAAACAGACAATCAGCCACAAAGGGGGAAGGTTATGGAGTGTGACGCAGAGGCCTGACAGCCGTCCTGACAAGGGGGCACATCTGGGATTGCGGCTGGCTCCCACCTCAGCTTTCCTGGGAGCCACATTTTTTAGGGCAATTGGCAGGCTCTTTGCTCGCTGTTAGCATTTTATGGCCACGGTGCTGGAAATCTCACAAATCCCCAACATGGAGGGGAAGTGGTGGACGTGAATGGGCAGGCGTGTGTGCATGTGTGCGTGTATGCGTGCACATGTGCATATGTGTGCGTGCATGTGCGTGCACGTGTGCAGGTGCGTGCCCCGCAGGGCCAGCAAGAGGAAGCCGGCGGCGGCGACGGCGGCCCGTACCTGCTTCTCGGCCTGTCTCAGGAGCCTCTGGAACCGCTCGTCCTCCAGCACGCCCGGCGGGAGGTCGGTCTCGCCCTGTGCTTTCAGGTCCTCCAGCTTCTGCCTCAAGCCCCGCAGGGCCTGCAGCTCGTCGTTGAGGCGGCTCTGCCGGGTCAGGGAGGCCTGCAGGTCCAGCTCCAAGTCCAGAGAGGTCCGCAACTGGGCACTCGGGCGCCGTCCTCCTCAGGACCGGCTGGCACACCGCCTGGAGCGTCAGGAGACGGAACAACACGACGCCCTCGTTACGCGGGCGCTCACCGGCCTGCTCGCCCTCCTTCCGGGCCCGTGACAGGAGCTCATGTCCCTGCTGCCTTGAAACGAAGCGGAACCGGCCCGGTGACCCGCCTTGGATGGAGGGCGGGGCGGGGGGAGTGAGGTGTCACCTCCAGGCAGAAGGCCTTCGGAGTGTGAGAGCTGTCCCTCTCTGTCCCCTGCGAGAGGGACAGCAGAGACTCAGCGGCGGAGGCCCCGTGGCGGGGGTACGGAGGGAGGCCGAGGAGCAGGGCCCCAGCCTTGCCGGCGGGGGACAGGAACTAAACCAGAAGTACGCCTTTCTTGTTTTAAGCTGCAGAGATTTTTCAAGTTGTTACCATGGAACAGCCTAGCTTAGCCGGACCGGTTTACCACCCAGAGCCAGCCCCCTAAGAAAACAGCACAGCACACTCACAGCCCCTCCGTCCCGGGACACACGGCGGTGGCCTCGCAGCGGACACCTCCCGCTGTCACTTGTAGAAGCGCCTGGAGCGAGGGCTCTGACTCCCTCCTCCCGTCAGTATCCTTCCGCTCCGACTCCCTCCCCGGCTTCCCATCGGCTGACACCCACTTCCACCCCTGAGCCCCTGGGGCCGAGCTCATCCACTTATTAAATAATTACTGAATGTGTATGAGTAAGTGTCTGCTGGGGGTTTGGAGGCAGAACACCAGACAGAGAAGACACCATTTCTGCCCTTGAGGACTTTGTTTCGGGAATGGCCCAAGACAGAAAACAGCAGTGAACCGTGAAGCAGCGTCTTCTGTCTCAGGAAGCCAGGGCGGGGGTGACTCAGGGCCGGGTCAGACTCACTCAAGGAAGGGAACTCGGCCGAGACTGGGCAGGGCGGCCTGAGCAGAGGGAAGCGCGGAGGGCCCTTCTTGCCCAGGCTGCTGGCAGTGGGGGTGGAAGACAAGAGATCACTAATAAAGCCGGTACTATCTGCTACGAGAGAGAAGGGGCTCGGACTTGACAGGTCCACCAGCAGGAAGGCCTGGAACAACGGCGGGGCTCACGACGGACGGAGGGAGAGGGCCTGGCTGCCCCTCTTCGTGTTTCAGGGCTGCAGCCCAGTCTGAATAGCTCTCATTGTCTCCTCCGATTCCCCGTCTCCCTGCCCACAGGTCTGCCGCAGCATTCCCCGCTGCTCTCATTATCCGGTTTCCCTTTATCCAGCCTCTGCTCTAACACACTTATTACACAGCACAATCACCCAGACTCACACTCTACGACCGTGTTACTAATCTTTCAAGATCAGAAATCCTTCCCAGATGTCGGGCCCTGTGGGGCTCCCTAACAACTCTGATGTGTGGCGGCCCGCTGCTCCTCTGCTGCATGTGTAACTGAGGCCCCCTGATCTGTGCGGTTTGCCGGGTTCCTTGGTGCCAATGCTCCCGCCATATCTGCCTTCAGAGTGTCAGCGTGGGGTCGCTGAACTGGGAAGAGCTGTGCCAACAGCTCCCCCCAGCCTCGTGCCTCCCACGCCAGGGCCCGCCGCCTTCCCCGTCCCGGACGCCTTCCACTGCTCTGTGCTCTTCACTGTCTTTTTCCTGCTGTAACTCCTAAATCAGAATAGTGTTCCGTATTCACTTCTACCAAACTTTAGCTGCTCCCTTTAAAAACCATTAACTATTATTTCCTAAACGACGTTTCAGGGTTAACCTTTGTCTGATGCAAGAAGTTCTAATAACTAAGTTTATCAGTAACTCGACTGTTTTCAGCTCCACTCAATTCATAAACTTTAAAGTTCTCTGAAGAGCGCTACCATCCTAAGGAGCTGAGAAGAACTTTCATTCAAGAGGATGGACATTTAAGTGCCTTTAAAGCAGAAAACTTGGTAACCCGAGAGACCTATACTTCAAAATATCAAAAGGCATATTTACCTTTAGAAAAGAGAAAGATGTTTATGACTGTCAGGTAACTAGGAGGCTAGAGGAAGTTAAATGCTGCCCAGGCACACGGCTGGTACTCTGCACACATTGGCATCAATCCAGAGAGTCACTGGGGAAGATATCGATTCAACCTCCTTTCCAGTCCTCACGCCCATCTTTTCCATCCATAGGGCCGAGCTCTGGCCAAGCTGGATCATGCCTTATGCCCTGAATGTGTTTCCATGCCCTGTGTCATTTCATGCCACCCACCGATAGCACCCAGGGTCCATCTCTGTCCTCCCAACAAAGCTACCACCTTCTTTTGAAAAATTTTCCAGGGCAGTCAAGGCCAGAGAACTTCCCTGCGAAGCCTTTTCAAGTCTCCCAACCAGATGCGCTCACTCCCTTCTATCCGCGCTCTGCTGAGTCCTGTGCGCTCTCTGAATGCACCAGGCGGAGCATCCTGCCCGCAGCACCACATCACTGCAGAGCTCAGTGCGCACAGGTGCCTCACACTTACTGAACGGCACGTTTTAAGGTGAAATAAAGCAGCCTACTAAATGAGCACCAAACAAATTATTGGTAAACAAACAACTTTCCATTTGTAGTTCAGCTGTTGGTAAGTAAACAGGAATTTCTGAACAGTCCAAGCTTCCAGTTTATTTAAATATTCTCCCAGAGTTACCCTTTCAAGCTCATCCAAAGACCTCTGGCTTCCAGGAAAAGCTGGCTTAAGCTACATTAACCTTCACCTCAAAGTATCTGTTTTTAAAAGCAGGTTACTCCTTGTACACTCCTAAAACCAGGTACTCCTTTACCAGATGGTCTGCCCTCACTAAAGGTGCCGGCGTTACACTCTTCCCCGGCTGCCCCAGAGCAGGTGGCCAGCAGCAGAAACACTCTCCACCCACACTGCGGACCGAGCTCCCTGCCTTCATCAGCACAGGCTCCGGACCCATGATGAATGAACACCCTCTCTCCATCTCTACCACTGACACAGTGCTTGTGTCTCTGTAATCTTGGTGGCTTCATTCCACAGCCCAAGAGCACGGAGCAGGGACGTTTGGCAGTTCTGGTGTTTGGGCTTTGGACATTCAAGACTCTGGCTGCGTCTAGGACAGTGGGATGTTGCTGAGGGAATACATACCCTTTTGACCCTCAAACTTCGCCGTTCGGTGGAGTTTCTCACAAACAGCGATTTTTTAGCCAGGGTGGAACTGTCACTGTCACTTCGATTTAACTGGCAACAAAGGACAAAAAAAAAAAAAAAAAGGTAAATCACTTTATAACAATGTGCTAGAGGAAGTTTAGAATTGAGAAGTTTATCACAGAAAGAAGGTAGTGACAATACGAGTTTATTTCTTTAAGAAAATCCTTTCCAAACAAGTTTTTCCCTGTTTTATGCTTTTCTTGAATAACCTGATTTGAAAAAAATTTAAATAATTGCTTTTAGGTGACAGTTATCAGAAGTCATATGTTAAGATAATTATACACATTTTGAAATAAAATTACCCTTTGTATTTTTAGCTAATGTGCAACAGCCATTCTTTAAATGAAAGGTCTGTATAATGCACAGAGTTCAGGGTCAGAGTGCGGTCACAGTGTGTGACACCGAGAACACCCTCAGCCCAGGTAGCCCATCCTCACTCCCTCACCTGCTTCAGGTCTGTGCTGAAACGTCACCTTCTCATGAAGTCTAGTCTGAACCCTGCTTGAATTTGCAACCCTCATCCTCAGCATCCCCATTCCTTCTTAACAAGCTCTGCTGTTTCCCATCCAAGGTACTTAAAAGACAGGTTTTGTTCTAAAACCCAATGTATAACTTTTGATTCAGCAGGATGAACGTGGTTTGAAGCACCATGATACACAGCACAAATTTACAAGATACTATAAATCTTGAGTCACTTTAAGTTTCTAAATACACATCGATGTCCAAACAGACTTAGCAGTCAGGTCCTTAATGCCACTTGTTTGCCAAATAAATGGCATTAGAAGCAAAGAGACATTAAATTTGGGGAAAGAAAGGAAAGAAATCCACAACCCAAACTAAAAAGAACGATTAAGAGTGTGCTATTTTATATATATTACAGCATTCCTAGCCATTAGTTCTTTAATCCTAGTCTGAAGATCCCTGTGGCACAGTCTACTGTCACTGCTGAGTCACTCCCTGGGGGGTGGGGGTGGGGAGAGGCAGCAGCTCCCCAAGAGCGATGTGTGCCTTACCCTGCAGACACCCTGCCCTGTAGATGCTCCGCCCCATCTGGCAGACCCCTCGCCCTGCAGACCCCTTCGCCCCGCAGACCCCTCGCCCCGCAGGCCCCGCAGACGCCTTACCCTGCAGACGTACTGGCTCCGCTCCCCTGGGGAGAAGGTCTGCGAGCGCACGATCACGCTGCTCCTCACGAAGGCGCGCTGCCGGGCGCTCAGGCCGCTGCGGTCTTTGGGGCGGACTGCCACACTGGCGCTGCCTGCCTCGTCGGTGTTTGTCTCTTTATCAACCTGGAATATGAGTCAGTAATTTGTCAGGAGCGGAGAGACGCGGGCACACTGAGTACCAAAGAAATAACCCAATCTTACAAGAGACGCATCTAGCACCAGGGCCTCTTCTGAGACAGGCTCCGTCTTTCTTGTGATGGGAACCCAGGTAAGTAAGTGGCTTTCTATTTAGCTCTTGGGCAGTTACCCTCGGTATGTAGGATAACATCTGCCCAACAGGGCTCCCCGTGAGTGGTGGTGCCCCTCTAACGGAGGCGACCGGAAAAATGTTTAGATTTACAGAGGGTAAATGTGCTTCTATAGAGAATCTTATTTGAGACTGCTTCATCGTTAAACATTATTCAACTTTCTGATTCATTTTTTTCCAGAATAAATGATAAAGTAATTAAATATAAGAAAATGAAAATATGCTAGTTAAACCTGTAAAGTTACATACAGGTTTACACAGAATATGCAATTATATATACAGTCATCCCTCTGTATCCGTGGGGGATTGGTTCCTGGATGCCAAAGCCTGTGGATGCTTAAGTCCCACAGTTGGCCCTCGGTATCTGCGCTTCCACACTTGGGCGATTGGCCAATTGTGTGCTGTTTACTACCCGCGGTTAGTTCAATCTGACCTGCGGTGGGTTGAATCCAAGCTTCGAATGTGGGGCGGGGTGCGAATGTAGGGGGGCCATGAATGTGGGAGGCCAACTGTGTGTATATGTATATGTATGTGTGTGTGTATATGTATGTGTATATATATATATGTGTGTGTGTGTGTGTGTGTGTGTGTATGGTCTTCAGGCAGAGTATAACATTATTTTTCTCAGAAATAAAGAACTGGAATTTTCTAATCCCCCAAGTTTGCCAGCATACTGAAACCTTGAAAACGATTTCCCCCTTTGGCAGTGGCAGTCTGAACACGCCCCTCAAGTAACTTGCAAAGTTACCTGCTTAATAGCATGACCTGCACCTGTGCCTGAAACGAGTCATGTGGCATCTTCCGGACTTGCTTTCAATCAGAACACCATCTAACCAACATGAACTTTAAATGTTTGCCTCATATTTGAAATTGAAATAAACTTACATTTATGAAACGTACAATTAAGTAGGCATCCCATTGTTATGCAGGATATTCTGAAAATGCTTTTACTAAATATTCACAGAACATTTAGAGAGCCAAACAGCACTATTTATCTTATGTGAAATGTAAGTGGAGAATGATTATTTGGGGCCCATCAGGAAACGTTAGGCCATTTATGATGCTTCAGTGGCTTACTCCTACACATGCCCCTCACAACCAGCTATGGCACAAAATCCTAATATGCAGTGACACCTGAAGAGACACGTGTGTCTACGTGGGGTCGCTAGGGGACCCGTTTTAGGTCTGAGCTGAGAACCTCACCAGGGCGGGTATCACAGTGGGGGGCTGACCCCCCGGGTCTCTGGCACAGCTGTTTTCTTTCCTGGTCACGTCCTCGCTCATCTCAGCCACACTCGGACATGATCTTAAGTCTTCCGCACAGCGACTACCCTCGGGCAATTTAACTTCAGCCTCTTCCTCAGCCACAATTTCATCAGAGGCCTCTCTTAGCATTGTTAACCTACAGTGAAACACAACACAACAAAACACAACCCTGTTCACGGTCAAGCAGGTGTGCTCCACGATCAGTGCAACCTGGGCGTGTAAACTGTTATCTGTACAATGAACAGACTCACACATTGCGATTCAGGACAGTTCCTGGGCTGGAACTTTTACTAAAACACTCGTGAAAGATAAACTTATCTTTCTTTCTGGCAGTTTGCAGCAAAATCACCTTAACTTCATACTGTAAAGTTAAATTCATGAAATTTGACCTAAGTCCTAAATATTAAATAGAAACATGCTAAAAATCACATATAAAGTTAACCCATCATTTAAAAATATTGACACTCACTATAATATAACTTGGTATCAGTTGTTCGTTTATTGTAAAATTAATCAAACAACTGAATGCTCCATTTTATTCACTCTGCTAAGAGTGAATAAAAATATCCATTATCAACTGTGCTCATGGTCTGACAGGGGCGCAGCCCTGTGGAAGGGAGTTTTGCCACTGAGATGACAGAAGACCCTAATGCTCTAGGACCCTGTCTTTAACAAAAGCTGTGGCATGGGCTTAGGTGGCATTACAAGCGTGGCTCCAGAATACAAATATGGTTTATATTCTATATAAACTGTATTGACAGGAAAACAAGAGTACCAGGAGGGTTAAGAGTATCTTGTGCTTTGTTGAGATTCATGTCCTTTTTCCACTGATAACTAACGGTCAAGCTTTAACTGTGGTTGGTGAAGTACTGACTAATTGGCACAGACTAGTTGTTAAACATTTAGTCATTAAATGAACCCGGGGGAACTGGCACTGAATACCATAAATGATCAATTCCTTTATGTTACATTCTAAGTGTATTTTTTGAAATGTGTGGGAAACAAGCTGTATTTTACATACAAAAGGAAGGCTTAGTATTTAAAGATATGATGAATCTCATAATCACGCTCACTTTCTTTATTGTTTGCAGTGCTCTGATTTGTAGTCATTATAAAGGACTTTTGTTAAGAACAAAGTATACCTTACCTCTTTACAGCACTGTAGTAAGCTGTTCCTTCCAAATGTCCATGATTTTGTTATTTATAATATATCTTGTCACTCAAAGTTTGTAAAAAGTTTTATATATACATACACACACACGAATGCTATATATGTAAATGCACATGTGTCAATAGTCATTCAAAATAACAGTATAAGCAATGATACATACAAAATTAACCCAAATGATTTTACATATATACTAAAAAAAAAACCGCACACATTCACTAAAATTTGTTTTTAGAGAAAACAGTGCAAACCAGGAAAAGACAGTTCTTTATACATTATGCATACAAAGCTATACTAACCTTTTTTTTTTTTTTAAAAATGGGGTATATAGATAATGAGAAGGGAAGAAGGTAAAAGTGGCAATAAACAGAGAAATAACTATTCAGAAGCTGTTTTCTAAATATCTGCTTTGACTTCTCAGAGCCTAAATGGTACTTCTGGTAGTCTGCAGAAAGAAGTTAGTTCTTAAATTTACCTGGGACTCTATACTAAACTACCATACCTTTAAAAATAGATAGTTTAGACTTAAAATCAGAAAAAAGCTCAAGAAATAGTGTCAAAATGACTGAAGCAGGAACAAAGGCTCTTGCTCATGTGTTAGCTTTGCCCCCAGTCTCGCCATCACTTCTCTCAGCTGATGACCAAGGAGGCTCCCTCCTCGAGGGGCAGCTCCTGATGCTGCAATGCTTTCCACTAACGCCAGAGTAAGAGCTAAACCTATAAAGGTTCCCCTGCACGTTTCTTACGAGATACGAAACAAATCCTCTTTGAGACCCCAATAGCACAAGGAAATAACTGCTTTACCAGTCTCCCTCCGGACCCCTCTGCTCCTCCTCCTGCCCTGGTTCTTCTTCTTGTGCTAATTCTTGTTCCACAGCCAACAGCTCAGCTGATGTCCTTGCAAGTAAGGCTGACACTGCATCCTGGAGAAGGTAAAACAAGACAGTGAACACCATACGCTTCAAGGAATGATCCAAAAACTTATCAGATGGGGACGTAGGCTTCCAGGTGTGAAAAGGAAGAAAGTACGAGACCCAGTTCTCCTGCTGAGGATAAATGTCAAAGCTGAACAAAATAAAGCCAAAAGCAAAACCCAACCAAACAGAAAACTCCAGCTGTTTCACAGCAATGAAGAGCAAAGCAAAGGCAATTAGGACTCGAGGGCCAAGATCCAAGGGAGGAGGGAGATGGAAGGAGGTGAGGCAACCATCACCGCCGCTCTTTTCCTTTGGCGGGTGGGAGGCACACGGGCTCACAGACTGCGGCCGCCAGGGCTGTGGCGGTGGTGGGAGGATGCGAAGATGAAAACTGAGTTGAGGACAAGGCAGTCAGCATACGAGGAGCCAGAGGAGATGGACTGACTGTAAAGTGAGCCCGATATTCTGCACCACGTTCCTGTGGAGACACTGGGCATCCCTGTGCTGCGCACGGGCCGAACAAGCCGAGAAAGCGAGAACCAGCTGCTGGGAGACTGAACGGGAGGTAGGTGTTTCAGTTGCCTCACGGTCCCAGGGAGAGAAAAACTGGAATTCGGGTCCCTCGAGTGATCCGGGTGATTTGCCCGTTTTGCAATCTGCCTTCCAGAAGAATATTAAATCATCTTCAGCCAGAGCCCGTGCAGTTCTTCACATGTGATATCCAGCATTGCACTGTGAACAGCACCCAGTGATGGACAGCCAAGAAAAACAACAGCGAAGGAGGCAGCCCCACCGGTGACCTGCATACTGCAGTTATTTAGAGAAGGAATTAAACATTTCATAATTCATATGTTCAAGAGAACTGATGGAGAGAACTGGAGAATTTCACTAGAATAAACACAAAGAAAAACACATTACCACATTCAAAACCTGCTGAAAATCAAAGAAAAAGAGGCAATTTTACAAGCAGTGAAAGAAAAAAGAGGTGATATCTTTTAGACTGGCCTCCAGCAGCTCAACAGAATCAGTGGAAACCAGAAGACAACAAAACGTTATCTTTTATGTGTTCAGAGAAATAACTGCTCACTTAGAAATCTGAATATGCAGCAAAGAAAAAAAAGTCCTTCACACATGAAATTGAAACAAAGATACAATAAACCTGTACTAAAAGAAATACTAAAGGAATTCTTCTGGCAGAAGGAAAATGACCCAAATTGTAAGCACAATAATGCAGAAAGGAAAAGACTACATCAGAAAGGGCAAAGATGTAGAAAAATCTAAACGAATACTGACTGTCAATAACACAATAATAATAATGTTGTGTGGGATGTGTAACTAAAACACACGAGCAGTAATTGCACAGGAGGAGGAGAGGGAATAGTGAAGTTAAAGTCTTAAAATCTTTGCACTGTCTGCAAAAAAGCAAGTGTTAATTTCACATAGTTTCTAAGAAGTCAAGGATGCATGCTGTAATCATCAGGGAAACAGCAAAAAATGAAAGACAGTTTTACTAATGTTTTAATAGAAGGAAAAATCAAATTTTAAAAATTGATTAATCCGAAAGAAGGGGAGAAAAGGAACAAAGACAGGACTAAAAGAAAACAAACAGTAAGATGATAAGGTTCAAAGCCAAAGGCATACGCTGAAGACTACAAGACATTGTTGAAAGAAACTAAGGAAGGCCTAAATGAATGGAAAGACGTCCCATGTTCATGAATCAGAAGACTTAAAACTGTTAAGATGACAGTACTCCCCAAATTGACCTAAAGACTCAGTGCAATCTCTATCAAAAAAAATCGTGTTTTTTTTTTTTAGAAATTAACAAAGTGATGCTAAAATTCATATGGAAAGTAAGGGACCCCTAAGTAGCTCAAACCATCTTGAAAAAGAAAAAGTTAGAGGACTCATCCATTCTGATTTCAAAATAACTGCAAAACTACAGTAATCAAGGCAATATGGTACTGGCCTGGTAGACATACAGCCTGATGGAACAGAATTTAAAGTCCAGAAGTATAAATGCTCAAACTTATGGTCAGCTGATTTTTGGCAAGGGTTCCAGGATAATTCAATGGGGAAAGAATCGTTTTTTCAATAAACAGTCCTGGGACAATTGTAAACCTATATGCACAAGAATGAAACTGGACCCATTCCTCATGTCACACATAAAAAACAACTCAAATTGATCACAAACCTAAAAATTAAGACTAAATTTTAAAACCCTCAGAAGAAAGAGTAAATCTTTGTGATGTTAGGTTGGACAAAGCCTTCGTAGATACGACACAAGCGATAAAAGAAAAAAAAAACAGACAAACTGGACTTTTATCAAAATTTAAAACTCCTGTACTGCAAATGCAACCACTAGGAAAGTGGAAAGACAGCCCACAGAACGAGAGAAAACATCTGTGAATCATTTATTGGGTAAGAGCCTTGTCTCAAGAATATGTGAGGAACTCGTAAGAACAATAAAAAGATAAATAACCCATTTAAAAAATAGACAGAGGATCTGAATAGACAGTTCAAAAACAAACAAAAAATATACTGATGGCCAATAAGTCCATGAAAATATGCTCAACATCATTCACCATTAGGGAAACGTGAAATCAAGTTACAGAGATACCCCTTCACACCCACCAGCATGGCTGGAATCAAAAAGACAGACTGCTAACACGTGGCAGGTGTGGCGGGACTGGAACCCCCAGACACTGCTGGGGAGGATGGAAAACAGGCAGGCGGGTCCTCCAAACGCTAAACACAGAGCCACCAGGTGACCCAGTGGTTGCACTCCGAGGTACACACCCCAGAGAAATGAAAACGGACGTCCACACAAACTCCTGTATCCGACTGTTCACAGCAGCATTATTGATAATAATCACAAAGTAGAAATAGCCCGAAGGCTCATCAGCTGGTGAACAGATAAATAAAAGGTGGTCTATCTATACAATGAAATATTTGGAAAAAGGAATGAGGTGCTAATATAGGCTACAATATGGATATACCTTGAAAACATTATGCAAGGTGAAGGGAGCTGCTCACAAAAGGACGAATATTGTAATCTTCCATTTATGGAAAATGTCCATAATGGACAAATTTACAGAGACAGAAAGATGATTAGTGGTTGGTGAGGAAGAACCGGGAGGGACCGCTACTGTGCACTGGGCTTCTTTCTGGGCTGGTGACAAACTTCTAATATTACACTGTGGTGACGGCTGCACAGTTCAGTGAATGTACCATGAGCCATCGAATGGTGTGCTTCAAATCAGTGAGCTGTACACTTTAAACAGATGAATTGTATGGTATGTAAATTATATTGCAATAAAGCTGTTTAAAAAAATCCTATACACAGCGTGGCCATTACAAAAGCATTCTGAAATGCAGAAATCGTATTTCATCATCTTGCCTGCCTTCCGTGGTGGCTCCCGGGAAGCCGTGCATGGAAGAAAGGTCTGCTTTACGAGCACGTGTGTTCCCGGTCCCACCTACCACAATGGCCGCTGCAGTTTCTCGCACAGAGATGGTCAGTAACGCACTGCTCCTTTGTTAGAGAATCACTCTTGCTTAGTAAACGTCTCACAGATCATTTAGAATAAACTTGAACTCACTAACAGTACCCACAAGTGCCAAATCAGTGAAGACTGGCTTCACAGGACGCCCCTATGTTCGTTTTTGTGAAGTGCTGCAGCATGACTGTTGGTTACAAACACACTTTTTAAAAGAAAATATTTATGGATATCGATGTTACAAATGGAAACCAAGGCCCTGTTTAGGCTTAGTAACTGAATGCCTGCAAAAATGTGAGAGTTCCAAATGAGTAACCTGGTAGTGGAATCTAAGATGTGAACATATGAAAGCACAAATTTAAATCAAAACGTTTTCCACAGTCACTGAAAGCAACGAGACCTCCGTGTCAGTTTATTTTTATGGAAGGAAGTGTGAGCAGAAACAAGTGATTCTTTTATAAAGTAGACTTGAAACAAAGCTGGAAATTCTCTCTCTCTCTCGTTAGGAAGCTGGGAGAAGAGGGAAGGCTATGAACGGAGAGTGGGGTGCAGTGCACGTGGATCAAAGCACGCTGGTGTCACAGCGTTCTCTCTGGTCCATCGGATTTCACTGAATTGGAATGACGTCTTTCTCCAACTGTGACTCACCAAGTCTATCGCATCGACTAGTGGCTGGCTTGGTTGAAATATAGAATCCTCAGTTTCTTCTTCATTCTTTTTGCAAGACATTTGCTTTGAGGGAAGTAGGTTATACCACAGAGTGAAAATCTCATTGGAAAATGGTAAATCTGCCAGGCTGATCTGAGTTCCAGCCTACGTGAAATGAAAGGGAAAAAAAAAACCAGAGAAAATAAAACATTTCAATCCATAACTGTTCCTTCCTCTGATATAATTAAAGTTACTAGACAAGCTTGTTTTAGGGTAAAAAAAATAGAATATTCATAAAGCAGTGGTGGATTTTTTTTAACCTGGAAATGTCATAATCTCAGGTGTGACCCTTGAACAATGTGCAGGTTAAGGGCACCAACACCACCCCTCAACCCTGCAGTCAAAAATCCATTTATAACCTCACAGTTGGTCTCTGCATCTGAGGTCCCACATCTGCAGATCCAGCCAACCACGAGCTATGTAGCATCATGGCACATACTTAGTGAGAAAAAAAATCTGCATGTAAGCGGATCACAAAAGAATCTCAGGGTTGGTTTTTAGACTGGGATTACAGTGGACCCTTAAGCAACCTGGGTTTCAACTAGCGATCACACTGCCCCTTGAACACCTGGGCACACCTCTAGACGCTGGCATTTGAACACCTTGTGTCACTCTACTGGCATGTACTGATGTTCTGGTCATTATGCACACCAGTGTGTTACACTCACTTCTAGTCATGTTTGAAGTTTTCTGGGTTGGCATGTAAATATCCTATTGCTCTAGGTAACACTTAATCTTCCTAGAAGCTCTGGCACCATGGCTGGGGAGAACCAGCTGAAGAGAGGAACTGTATACTCAGTGTCTTGCTTAACTTAAACCTGTAACAGTGAATTACGGGTGGGAGGTCCTTGTGATAATCTATCCCTCATTCACGAGCTGTGTGGCCCTGGGCACGTTACCTCTCTAAGCAGTTCTTTATCTGAAAACAGGGGTAAATCATATTCTTTTCATATTCTTGTCATGAGGATTAAATGAGATAATGTACACGGAGCACCCAGCATGAGGCTGGTCCTGGGGATAATAAACAAACTCCACAGTGATGGTCATAACAGAGATCAAAGTTCTTCTTTATCCCAAAGGTTGGAAGTGAAAAGTAGGTTTACAGAAAATCATAATTTCTAAGCAGGTTTGAAAGGTCTACAATAAAAGAATGAAAACCAGAAATCACTATTTCGGATACAAAAATGAAAGCACCGTTGGAAGTGTCTGAGACGCTGGGCAGATTTGTAGCAGTATTGGGGCAGACTGAACGGCAACTAGCCAAGTCGTTCTCAGAATATCCACCGTAAGCGTAATCTGACAATGGAAATTGTGAAAAGTCCTACCAGGCACTCCTCCCCTCGGTGTTTACTAACAGAGCACAGGTCCACTCTCAGGGTCTTCTGCTGCAAGGCTGTTTGGGCGATGGCCACTCTGAACATATCATTGAACAGCATGGACTCCGTGGCTGGATGGACTTTCGTTCGAAACAGACAGCTGACATCAGTCGAGGAGGGAAGAAGGGCAACCCTAAAATATCTGCAAAGAACAAGAATGAAGTGGGTTTCATCGGTGCTTCAGTGACGTGGGATTCACCGCTGGCACTGAAATTATCCGCCTGAGGGAGAAGCACAGGGGAGCACAGATTCATTACCAGCCAGAGCTTGGCTGCCCAGTGGGCCGTCCGTGCTCAGTGGCAGAGGGGCCCTCCTCCTGCACACGGTGCCCCCATCACGCCAGGGCCAGGCTGCCACTCCCCCTGGGGCTGCAGGGGCGCCTGGTAGGGACCTCGGGGCAGATGGATTCAAAGTCCCGCCTGCCGCATTCAGCCAATTCCACAGGAACCTCTGTCTGAACCTGGGAAAGTGGGACATACTAAGTAGACATGGGTGATTTTGTCCCAAAGAACGCTCATTCTGCGCAATAACCAAGAGATGCTGACGATCATTCCCCAGGAATGGAATACGTTATCCTACTAGAGGAAGAGGAACGCTGAGTAGCATATTGTTAAGAAAGTTTAAAATGTGAAATATAACAGTTCAAAAATATCACTGCCTAGCATCTCAGAAGTCTCATATATGACAAACTGTTCTTTGCTTTGTCAAATTTAGAGGAAGAGTTGGAGGAAAACGGTAACTTCTAAAACTACTTTAAAGTGGATTTTCCGAGCACACGTTACATGAGGACTCACAGTTCTTGGAACTAGCACAAGGTATGTTCTTTTAAATCCCAGAGAGAGAATACCCCGAGATCCCCTCCCCTGCCCATTTCCAGGCTTTCTAACTCACAGTCTCAAGGGTGCCTTCCTCCAATTACAAAAACTGTAAACTTACACAAACAACTGAGGAACATCACAGGATTTCTGTATTTTGTATCAACACTGATTATGGAGACTCAGTCTTAAAATCCTAGTGGGCCCTGGGTCACAGCTGTTAAGGCTGGAGAGTCAGCAGAAGAAGTCTTTTTTCTCTGTCTTCATGGAAAAGCGATAAAGGGAAGTATTTCAGAGAGGAGGGATGGATGAGGGAAGGAATGTTCTGTTTCTACAGACTCAAGTTTACTTTGCACCAGTGGCCTAACCACTCTCAGCATCACGAAATGTTTCCAAGTGAAAGCGAGGTTTTTCATGGTTAGGAACCAAGGGCTGGAAGGAAAGGAAGCAAGGTGGGGTGCTTTTCCTCTCCTGCTGCTGCAGGGGGCGTCTTTCCAAACTGGAGTCAGAGACGCTGTGCCGCTGACCAGCTGGAGAATCCACTCTGCTTGTCGGAGTTAATAATCAAAAATTAAGTTTTGACGTTAGGAGAAAAAAAGAGCTATTCTGAGGATAGTTCACGCCAGTTGTCGTTTGTAGCTGTGCCGCTATTTCGGCCACGGCTTCCGCTGTGGGTTTAGGGGCAGCTGCGGTACCTCTCAGGCAGGGTCAGACCCGTTAGACACGCGGGCCCTGTGCTGGCGCGCGGGCTGAATGCTACCCTGGGCCCTGTCACCACGCTCCCCAGGACACTCCGCGACGTCCCAGACGTAAGCCGGGGAGGGTGTGGTTGCCCGGGCAGAGGTAGAGGTTGTCCGGGTAGGTCCCCGCGGTATGAGTGTGACAAGAGCTCGTGTTCTCGGGAAGCTCTGTGGTCTTTGCCTGGACTCGTGGGTTGGCTCTGGCTCTTCACAGCTTCGGTCTCTGGTGATCTTTTCCCTGACAGGCCGCACTATGCCAACAGCACGCTGATCTCCCCGCAGGTCACAAGTAACCTTGCCAGCCAGTCCTCCCCGACCGCTATGATGGCTGTTCCCAGGCTCCGCCCTGGGAGGCGGGCTCCCTGGGTGACGAAGCCACGCCCCCGCTGTGCCGGCCCTCCTTGCTGGTCTCACTAACCGTGCGGACCCCCTCACTGCGATGTCAGGAGGTCCTCCGAGTCCATCCCCTCCTGGAATCCTCCTCCCCCGGGGCTTCGATGAGTGTCAATGCGTAGACATCCCCAGCTCTCCTCTGCTGCTACCTCCGGGGGCAGTTCCACCTGGCTCTTTCTTAGCGCCACTTCCTCTTCTCCGAGACTTCTGAGAAATTAGGATGTGGGAGAACACCCAGGACTCTCACATTTACTCTAGTGAGTGTCTTCCCATTGAGGACGGCCCTCCATCACTGAGGAAAACACCACCGGGCGGGGCGTGGGGTCTCGGGGTCACCCTGCAACAGCACTTTCTCAGTTCCAAGCCCCTGTACTGGCAGATTCAACACATTACTAAGTGCAGGTGGACATACAGGTTCTGGAATCTAAGTCAGAGGTGCTAAGCTGAAATCTGGTTTCTTCCCGATACTTTCCAGCCATGGTCCCTACGGAGGGTCACTGGAACTGAACTCTGAATCCAGGAAGCGGGGATGGCGGTCCATCTGTCAGGAAACAAAGTCCCTAAGCAGTCTGTGCAGAATTGTGTGTCACTTCGTTGGGAGTCATGGTTTGATGGAGTGAAATAACTAAGAAATTCTGGTCACAGGAAAGCGAATGCTTGACGATAAAAATCATGGGATACTTTTACGATCAGCATGAATCAGTGTTTGGCAGCGCTGTACCGACCAACGAAATTTCATGACTACATTTTCACGTAAAAGATCAGAAAATTCCTTAAAGCCAAGAATAGTCACAATTAGGAAACAACAGAAATTTTAATTATATTATAAAAAAATCAGGCTGTAACACAGAATAATGTGGAATTTCTGGTTGAAAAGAGAGACAAAGAGCCTCAGTTCCAATTTTTAACAAGGAATCGGCTGCGTAAGGATGAAAACCCAGTATGCTCTCTCCCATTCTTTTCCTTGTCTTCACCGACTGCTGACTGAGACACAATCCGCCCGGCTATGTCTTTCCCACACCTTCATTTGGATGAATTGCTCGGTTATCATATAGAATTATCATACAGACAACTTTAAGTTCCTCAGTTTGTTCTCCACTGATTGTACTTACACTTTTGAAGTGTGAGGTATCAGGAAGGCATGCAGATTGCGAAGCTGTGCGATAATCACCATGAAACTGGCCCTTTTTGCGTCGTATCTGTCAAAAGAGAAGCTGATGAGATGAGGAAGCGGGCGGGCACTTGCCCCATGCAGAGCTCCGGGCGTGCCCCTGCCCTGCACACCCTCACCTGAGTCCGATCTGCACCTGGGCCGTCTCCACCACGGCGACATCCTCCTCGCTGTAAGTCACGTCTTCCACTTCGCTGGGCCTGGGGCGGGGACAGCAGGCACAGGGGAACCGGTTATTACCCGAGATACCGACAGCTGCGGTTACTGTTTGCCCCTTACTGACTCTGAACGAAACCTCAATGAACAGTCCCCCTGGGGCACCCAGTGGACCTGCTCCCGGTGAAAGCTCACTCTTTTCAACCTTTCTTCACCTTGTCGAGAGTGGGGTCTGCGTCTGGGCCTTTAGGGGGGAGACTCCCTGGTGCCTGGCTTTCCTGGGCCTCCCCGGGGTGGACCACACCCCAGACACATGCCAAGCTTCTGAAATCTGTGCACATGAGGCACTTCATGTGCCAAACAGGCACTGGCCAACCTCTCCGACCTTCTCATTAAAGCAGAGTTTACGTCTCCAAGAGGCTGGGCTGTCTTCAGCCTGCTCCTCCCTTCCCTGCTGATGGGGTGTTCCTGGTGTAACTGAAATTCCCTGTATGCCGTTCCTTTAATGCCTAACGCCCTTCCCACTGCAGAGTGGTCTGAGGACGGCGCATCCACACCCTACAACCCACACGGAGGAGGAAGCACTCGAGCAACTCCTTACTGTTTCACGAAAGCCTCGTAGACCCCGCTGTCTCCGGCCACAGACTCATCTGATACCGCAGCTGACACGGAAGCGCTTTTCTCCCCAAGCAAGTGGATCCCTCTTCTTTTTGGTAATGATTTTTCCACATCTAGGGAGAGGCAGAGTGACAGCACTAATTAGGATTTCTCCTTAGGAATTCTTAAGTGTAAACACACACACACAGTTTGGTTCTGAGACATCCAAAGGAAAACTTCCACCTGACAATCAAAGATGTTACCATTCAGATTGAAAGATGTCCATGATTCCAGGCACCAGGGACTTATAAGATCCTGGGATACCAGTTACCTCGGTCACGATGTGCGACAGAATATGGCTTTTCTCTGTCCTGGAACATTTTAAGGGGAGGGATAAAGTGCACATGGTCTCGTGGGTCCCCTGCCTCCCCCTTTTTGGTATCACTGCGGATACCACACTCGGGCAAGAAACTACCTGCCTCCCTCAAGTACTGGAGACATCTCTATAACACAGAGCTTCTAGGTGCTCAGTGGCAAGAAAGGTTTCCCCCTCTTTTGCCCCGCCCTCCTCTCCACACGTCCCTGTCTGTCTCCTGAGCCGCTGCTCTAATAGGAGTTAGAGAGAACAAGTCTTTGACTTAGAGAATTCCTCACCGGCTAATGCCATTTAAAAAACTCTGTGCTACTGAGTCTTTAGCACCGACTACCACTTAACTTTTATCTCTGGCTCACATTCATGCCCGGCATCCTGCGGAGAGCAGGGAGCCTTCGTTGAAAGCTGTGTTTCCACGAATCCACGAGTGCGTGGTAAGCCCGGAGCTCCTTCATCCTCAGGCAGGCGAGCAGGGATCCGTCTTGGTATGCATTTGGCCCCCCTTCTGAGTCGTGACTTTACATCTTGTTAAGATTTTTAAATTTTAAGGCTTCAGATTACAGGATTGATTGCTGCATTTTCCCTTTTATTTCTGGCAGTGGGAATGCTTTTTCCTTGATGATGAAGTGCCTTCTCTCCGCCCACCCCCCTTTGTGAGGGGTGAAGGTGATGACATGATTTATTGATTACCCCCAGGAATAACCACAGCAGCCTGAAATTGACTTTGACAACGACAGAGACTGACTGTGGAAGGACTTCAGAGTTATTCCAACTCGATTTCTGCCGTCCAGCAGGGGTTGGTGCCAGGGAGTCAAACGTATATAAAAGGAACTTGACTTTATCTGTAAAGAGTCTGGAGCACTGAGGGGGTGACCAGTGTCACCACCATCAGCCACCCGCCCCCATACCCAGATCAGACATCCCCTGAATGGACCAAGTATTGGTGACTTAACCTAAAGAGATTTAGTCTTTATGGTTAAATACATGCTTCCAGTTGTCTTCACAGGTGAAATGGAATGCTGTTTGCAGGCAAAGCTCTTTGATACATTTTTTTCCCTTAGTGTGACTTTCTAAACAGCAGTTCCCTAATATAATATGCATTTAAAAAGTTAAAAGCTGTTCCGTGGATTCTTTGGAGACACTGGTCTCCAGGCACAGACCTGTCAGGCAGACACCGGAGCAGACCAAGGGCCAGGAGTGAAGCAGAGGCCAGCAGACACTGCAGGAAAGCTGGAGACATCAGTGCCTCAGGAGCGCCAGGTGGGGCTGACCCTGGGCCATCTCTTCCCCACCCACCAGCACCCAGCATCATTTACTGGCCCCTCCAAACTGGCTGAATGTTGAGAAGTGGTCACTAGAGCACATTCCAAGTACATGAAGAGCAAAAACAGCTTTGAGATGCTCAAGAATTCGAAGATTCTTTAAGTCCAAATCACAGAAGAATAGCCCAAAACCCACTCCACTTTCTTCCCTCTCTTGCTCGTTCCTCCTTTCGTAAATGTCAGTGGTTTGTGCTAGGAACTGGGTTTGGCGGAGTTTGCACTACTTAGCATCATATGGTTAATATTAATTACTGAGAACTGAGTGCCAAGCGTGAACTTAGATGCAGTATGGGAGCATGAGCCCTCCCAACACCCACGAGGTGGACACTGCCTCATCCCCATTCTGCAGATGAGGAACAACCAGCTTGAGAGACTGGGTAACGTGCTTGCTGGAACACGGCCAGTCAACGGGGATGCCGAGATGTGAGTGCAGGCTGGGCTGGCCCCAGGGGTGGAGCCACCCGGCCACATGTCGCACGCCTTCCCCAGGGCAGACATGAGGCCCACGGCAGGTTTCTGCTTTGCTGGAGCCATTGTGTGAACCCCGCCCCTGTGCACATTTTCTCTGCGGTCGATGATGTCAAGAACACACGACCCGAAGCTTTTGCACCTGCCAGGCAAGCGGCATGCAGACCACACAGACGCCTCCTGCGCTCTGCCTCAGCCCCAGGCCACCGGCAGGCGGGGCTTCAGCCTTCAGTATTTGAGCCCACACAAACGAGACGGATTCCTCTGCCTCTTTAAACATCTGAACTGGCCAATCAATTAAGACTTAGGATTCCTAGGACCCAAACTACAAAATAAATATGCTTCTTGAAACAGCAAGAAAGTACTTTTGAAGAGGCCTGGCCTCTTCTGTGCTGTGGGCACGCAGGAGCACGTGTAGATCTAAGCAGGGCTCCTTGGAACCAGCGCTGGAATTTATTTCACGTTTTGCCGTGGGCTGGCTCCTCGGACCACAAGTGTGATCATTTGCCAACCAGGGCACCATCCCGTTTTCTCCTCAACTACATCTAATACATGAAACGCTCCTGCCTTGCAAAGGTAAACAATTTAATGTTTTTTAATTTTCCCTGTTTCTGTCTCCTGGAGCACACACGGCACTTTCTTGGGCTGCAGCTAGCACCGCGGCCAGAAGGTGTCAGTCACACCACACACTGGAACTGGCTTTCTCCAAACCAAATTCAGGCGGAAAGGGAGAGCCTGGCATGAAACAAAAATTGTATCTGTATAGAATTCCCAAAGCAATCTAAACACTGAACCTTGGTACTAATTAGCTGGTATGCTAATTGTCTTGGTTTTAAGCTGTTTCAGGCCGACTCTGAAAAGAAAGTCCTCTTCTTTGCCTCGCTGTTTCAGAACCAGAAGCTGTCTGGGAGGATGAAGTGTATTCACAAAATACGTCCCCAGTCAGCTGCCATACACCGTGGGTTCTAGACAACAGAACGGACACTCAGCAATCAAATCTATTCAGTGGGGAAGGCGATTTGATTTTGATAAAGACAAAATGTGCAGGTATGGCAATAAAAACTCTTTCCCAAATGAAGTCAAAATAAAAAAAGAGCAGCAGGAAGAGAAGGGGGACAGGTACCACTTGTTTCCATGGAAGAGTAACTCCAGCCACTCTCCTTAGAATGGTAAAGAGGGAGTAAGGAGGTGAGTGTGTGCGTCTCCACTTACCTGCCGGCCCCTCGTACAGCAGCTCCCCTGCGCAGTCGGCGAGCTCCTTATCCCCCAGAAGAGACCGCGCTGCTCCTTTGGAATCCGAGTCCAGCAATATCTGATTTTCTCCCAGGCCGATGTCTGCAAAGTGGCTGCTCAATTCGCAGTCCTCAAAGTCTGCACTGAACTGATGGAGGGGGACGTCGTGGGGAGACATGGGGAACGTGCCCTCCAAGACCAAGGGGGAGCCAGGGGGGGACAGGGAGGAAAGGGAGGACCGTGACGACAGGGACGTCACAGACTTGGGGGCCTCGGTCAGGGGGGCAGTGTGGCCCGTGGCTGCTGCCGCTGCCCCACAGGGGCCACCCTGGCCAGGCTGGCTGGGGGACTTGGCCACTTCGTGTTCGTGGATGGTGGTGATGGGTCCGGAAGGGATGTAGCCACCTTTCTCCTGCAGGAGGAAGTCCAGTTTGCACTGATAATCCGCGTCCAGCTGGTCCCCCTGACTGCTGTAGTAGAGCTCGCTGGAACTGAGGGAACTGAGCGACCCTCTGCTGGACGTGTTCAGAGAGCCGCGGCTGGAGGCCAGGGAGCCCAGGCTGCTCCCGGAGGACATGGACAGGGTGCTGGCGGAGAGGCTGGGAGAAGAGAGCACGCACTGTAAGAGCTGGATGATGTGAAAACCCTGGCGGCTCCTTCGGGCCCGACAGGGAAGGAGCCCAGGGACGCCAAGGAGCACAGTCAGTGACCGGGGAAAAGGAACCTGCGGTCACACCGCGTCTCCGTGCTTATCCGTGAACACTTCCAACCCGGCTCTAAATCCTCCTCAGGCAGCAACCGTATTCATTACAAGTGTGTAAAGGTTACAAACAATTTTAAAAAGGGATCAAATACCTGTTAATAAGTCTGTCTGCATAAATATCCAGAAGCAACTATGCAATTAAAAAATACAGGAGTGGGAGGGGGGAGTATAAAACTACAAAGAGTTCATGCAGTCACTTTACTTAAAGAATAACACTTGTTATTTTGAGGAAAAGGCGAGCTTCTGAAGACAAAGGCCCCTGGCCTCACTCGCCTTCCTCCTCTTTCTGTGTATACTTCAGGAGTGAGTGTGTGGCTATTTTAGGGCAAATCTCCCTGACCCTCCCTTTTTAAAAGATGGGGTGATGTGGAGAAATGTGTCATTTTCCTAAGGATGTCCTGAAAGTTGAAATACATCTTTTTCCCAGCACATTTCAAACATATTCCAAGTAGGACCTTGGAGTTCATTAAAAAAAACCCAAATCTCTGCAACTTTAACTTTGGTCTTCCAAGTTTTATTGTACTAGTATAACTATTTTCTTACTTTTTTTTTTTGTAAATGAAAGAAAGGAGACTCTATATATATATATATATTTTTTTTTTTTTTTACAAAGATGCACATGTGTTTGTGTAAAGAGATCACTGCCCTTCAGCTCATCCACTGACGACCAGTATTAACACCAGTGGGACTTCCCGTTTAGAATACGGGTAAGGTAGACTGAACAGCTGCATCTCCACAATTATTTCTCTTTTTTTTAATTTTTGATTTTCTTACTTTTAAGTCACTGAAAATAAAGAGAAAAGTAATCAAAGATGAACCCAAACATGCTTGAATGTAGACAAGAAAAAATTACCCTCCAAGAACCAAACAGGCTTACTTTTTAAGTTGTGAATGCAAATATGTAGTTAACTTAGTAGTTTCTTCAAGTTTCTGTAGCAGCTCTTTTCTTCGCTCTTCCAATTTCAATCTAGACAAAAAAAAAAAAGGAAATGAATTTATTTTTACAGTAAGTACAATCAAACCCGAAAACTGAAGGGAAAAAAAAAAAAGATTCTTATTATTTCCTCCTTGTGAAATCCCAATGAACTCGACACAGAGGGAACAGGACAACCCCCAGAAGGAAGAGGCAGAGCTGGCCACAGCCACCAGATTAGGTGGGGAGCGCACCAAACACCCGACGTCACGCAGAACTGTTAAAATTTTGGTAATCTACTGTCTTCTTAAATGGTTAAAAAAAACCCTCATGCTCTTATAAGTTAGGGAAAGACACTGTGGAGGAAAAGAACAGCAAAAAAAGAACACAGATCACAGGATCCTTCTGCAGGCCTGTGACTTGGGCCGACGATGCTGAAGGGTTCGTTGGCAGCAACCATGGAGAATCAGAGAAGATCGTCAAAGTACTGAATTTGGTGAGAAGTGTTCCAAATCATACTTAGTGATAAAAATTCCAGTCTTATCTTGATGAGAATTGCAGGCGATTAAGAAACGAATCAGTCCATGTTGCCGGCGCAAGCTTATTTGGGCTTAACCGTTTAAGTAAGAGAAAGAGATGACGGTGATTTCCCTTGCCCTCGACAGCTCGTCTCATCACCTGTGCTGGATTATCACGAAATCCCACCCACATTCAATTGAATAGGTTTTTCATGAGGACTTAAAAAAAAAATCTGAGATTGTGTACTTGAACAAGCCATTTTTAAATACTGGCAAGCACACTGTCTACGTCAAGGTCTTTAGACATCACTGATGTGAGGGTGATCAGAGCAGGCAGCGAGCAGCAAGATGGGACCTAGAAAACCACCACAGTTTCCAGTCTTGGACAGGCTGCTTCCCGGGTGTTCTGGGCGGCAAGTCACTTAATCAAGGGTCTCAGCGTCCTCATCTGGAAAATGGTGATTACAATCCTACGGCGTCTACCTGCGAAGGCCGTTCAAGGGATCAAATGGAGCGGCGTGTGTGGAAGTACCCTGCAGACATCAAAACACATCTCCCTGTTCAAAGCCTCAGCATGCCCTGCAAGGCGCCGATACAAAAATTAGCTACTTTTCTTTGGAGAAAAGTAAAATTTCCCCAATTTTCAACCTCTTTGAAATGTTATGTATGTTTTAGGCAGGGAAGGAAACGTGCCCATATTTTACTTACATATATCTATCCTTTGATGTGTCACCAACACAATTCCATTACATGTTAAAATAAAAAAAGTAATTCTTGTCATTTTGTTTAGTACTTCAAAGGGTGATACATTCTTAATTCACAGCTTTCAAAGGTATATTTTGAAAAGGAGTAGTGCCCTATTTTTTTTAAAATCTCTTAACTATGAACAAAAACTCAACAAGATTAACTTAAAAGTAGATTAACTGAATTAGAAGGCACATAAAGGTCTGGGGAAAGCTCCCAAATCTACTAAAATCCATGTCTCCTGATACAGGAGCAGTACTTTTGAAGAAAGTTTTAAAACAAAATATCACACTAACACATGAAGGCTCTTCTAGCATGTTAAGGAGACTTTCAGTATGACGTAGTGTGTTCTGTGGTGAAATTAAAATCCAAAGCCTTTCCCATCCCCCGCTGGTCACTGGCAGTGGTCCCCCTGCGCCCTCCTCTGGCGACGGCTCGGGTGCTGCCCCTCCAGCCCTGTCCCAGGGCCCTGAACCACTGAGGCCTGGCCTGTGTCCCCCCAGTCACACCCCAAGCTCTGGGAGGGCGGGCATGGCTCTTTCTCCTGCCTCCACGCAGGCTGCTGCAGAGCCCGGCGCCCCTCCCCAGCCCCGCTCTGACAGGTGTCTAGATAACATCTTCATCGGCAGAAGCTTAATGAAGGCTGTGGGGAGTCACGGACACCCTGCCAGGGGGCGGTTGTCACCTTCCCTGGTCAAGCGCCCACCTCCGTCTCTGATGGAACGGTTCCTGGCATCCCCCCTGGGAAGTGACCTCCCCCATTCCTCTGGATCAGGGACTGGAAGAGACTGCTCAGACATCAGCCCCTTGGAGACGGTGTGCCCCTGTCCTCCCTAGCCCTTTTCCAGCGGGCCCGAAAGGACTCCTCCCGCAGCCCTGCTGCTCCGTCCCATGGCTCAGCCGCCTTCTGCGAGTCAGGGGGACTTCACACCCTGCACCTCTGCCCCCGCGGCCCTGAGGGGGCAGGCACCTGCCTGGTCTCTCCTGATTCAGACAGCCCAGAACCTTCCGCCGAGGGAGAACTGCATGTCATCTATAGAAATAAGAAGTTCCTTTTGCATTAAAAAGTGACACTCACACCCCACCCACTTGATATAAGCACAGTTTCAGAATCCGTGGCAAAAACGTTCATATAACTAAGAAACAATTAAGACACCTTGGCAAGATAAAAGACGAAGCCCCTAATTTGTGAGAAAAGATCTTATCAGCTGCGGAAAAGCACAGGGATTAAGGAATTTCAACGACTGTAAGGAAAGAATACGAAAGCTGTGTAAAAAGTCTTTTTTCATCTGAGAGCAGTTGCTCCTCGCTGATGAAACCACTAGGTGGCGAGCTTGGGCGCCGCCGTCCGGCGCGCACGGCCGCGTGTCACGGGAGGAGTAGCCCGAAGCCCACGATGTGTCTCCCGGGAAATAAAGGATCCGGTGTGCGCTTTGCAGGGGGCTCTGCTCTCTTGGGCAGGGAACACTGAGCCATTCTGGACCGAAGAATAGTGGCGAGAAAACTTTAAATTGCTCAAGCAAGAAAGTGTGAGTCCCTCAGTCTCACCCTAAAACATTGTCATGGGGGTTTGCTTTTGGCCGTGGACATGGGAGAGGACACAGGTGTCCCTTTTCTGTAATGCTCAGCGGCTCGCCTCCTCCAAATGACTCAGAAAGGCAGCATATCACAAAGACAGAACATACATACACATTTCCCTTCCTGCTAACATCCCATCGAGGGAGGCAGGGCCACTCGGGGGTCTCAAGTCCAAGGGTGTCCAAACTGCCTGCTTCCTGTGTGACACAAACTCCACAGCTGAGTCTCACTAGGTACATAATTATTTTATGTAAGTATTTTATAGCTCATTTTCCTGTTGAGAACAAACCTACTGTTTCTGCTGGAATTTTGACAGTTGTTATGTGTGTGCAAACAAAAGAAGCCAAATTCTAGGCGCTTGAAACAAACTATTATTTCTAACATTATTTCATTAGTCGTTTTTGAAGCTCCAGCCCTAATGAAAAAGACATCATGCCTATAAAAGCTGATATAAACAAACAAACAAACACACGCCCATTTCTCTGTCTCCTAGAACAAATCTAAAGTCTATTTGAAGGCCCTTCCCAGATTCACAGCCCGTGGAGTGGAACAGCTGAGATGCCAGATGTCAGTACGTTAGACAGGTATGATTATATGACATTTATTAAGTGTGACATAACCCACAAAACACCACTGGTGTTTTATAAATGAGCCTCTCAAAGCTACCCATTTCATCATATTTACTGATTATCACTTTTATCCTAGAAATTTAAGATACACAAACACAGACACTCACAACATCAAGGTAACTCGGGAAAATGAATTCTGCCTTCTCCCCCTGACTGTTCCTCTCGGTCCCTGTTGGGTGGATGCTTACCTGGCCAGCCTGGCTCACACCTTCCTTTGCACTGAGCTTGCAGTCAGCACTGCTGGACAGAGATGTAAGAGCAGGGGCAGGTGGGTGGTGAGAATTATTCAAGATGGGGAAAGAATGTCATCTGTAGAGGCTTTCCCCTTGGGTACTTTTTCACGCCCCCCTAAACTGTGATGCTGAACTCCGATGCATCCTCTCCATCAGCATTTTAACGCACAAAAGCCAACTCTCCCCACATAGTTAAACCCAGGGTAGGCCAGTGCACACACTAACACCTAACCAGGAATGTCAGAGGTTTTTCTCTCCCCAGTCTCCTCTACCACCACAGTTCTCAAATGTTTTGATGTTAAACATTTATAGAGGACAAGGAATTAGGAGGCAAGAAGCCAAGAAGTTAAAAAAAAAAAAAAAGCGACTGGATTATGGCTGGGTGTTGTAAATTTATTTCCAGGTCACTTGAAATGATGCAAATGTGAGCTTTTCCCCGTCATTCTGCTCCTTACTTGTTGGCCTAAAGGATGGATGTGCAGTGGCCCTAAGGGGCTGCGTGGTCTACGGCTGAGACAGGTAAACAGGTGTCTGGCCATCAGTCAGCCAGGCTGGGACACGGGGCTGCTGTGCAGACGTCCTCATGGCAACCTGACACACAGGGGCTCCTCTGCCGAACCGTCCAGCTCATCTGCTTACGGAACTGGGTTTTTTTAGATTAAATGATCTATTTACACCTTCCCAAGGAAAGATCAGAAAATTGCCTAAACTATTTTTTTTTCACCTGTTTCAGAGGAGGGATTCAATGGACAAACCAACTCCAAGTGAACGTTCTGTGACCTGTTGAGAAGGTGTCCGAGGGACCGAGCTTGTGAAATGACAGGCAGTAAACGTCTGCATTCTTGTGAGTAATAAAGACCAGAATAGGAAGCTTCGGTCACTCTTAACAGCCCAGATCATCTCCCTGACCAGAGGGCAACAGTTTACAGCCACTGTCACCAGAGTCAGTCGTGATGGACTGCGTTCCTGGCTCTATGTCAGCACTCCTCAGTTACTCAACCACTGCCACAGGCGCCACACGTCCCCAGCAGACGGGGAAGACAGGCACCCCAGGGCCTACAGACGCTGCTCCCGACTGCTCCGCACAGAGAGGGTCCCTTTGTGCTGTCCTGAGTCCACCGAGGGCAGCGGCATCTGACCAGGGAGAAGGGTGTGGGGGCACAGCTGAGATCCCCACGGGCTGCCCCGCCCTGGGCCCGGGGAGGGAGACGAACCTCTCGGCCAGAGCTCGGCTCGGCGCCCCCCGCACCGACAGCAGCTCCTCCTCCAGCCGCTGCCTCTCGGCCTCCAGGCTCTCCAGCTCCTCTCGAGTGCGCCTCTGCGGGGTGACAAACTGCAGCTCTTTCACAAGTTCCTCCTTCTCACGGATCAGCATCAGCTTCTCCCTCTCAACGTCCAGCGCCCCAGGCCAGGCCTCACTGTCCAGCTTTGACAGTTCAATTTTCAAGTTGGCCATACTAAAATAAAATGAAATACAATAAAATAAAGTAAGATAGGCGTGCACATTCTTAGAAGTCCCAAGAAGGGGAACACATGAGCCTGGCCAAGTTTGGGGTTAAATGCTGCCCCGATTTCCCTCCGGGAAGCCCCGGGCTGGGCGTGCTGGGCTGGTGTGCTAGGCTGGTGTGACCTCAAGCTCCGGGCCCCAGGCTGATGCTACACCAAACTGTCATCCGCCTCATTCTCCCCACGTTTAAAATAGGAGTCAGCATACCACCCTCCCTGAGTAAGGGATGGAGGTCAGAGTACACAGAAGCTCGAAAAGCAGAGGGCTGTGAGAGCCATGGGTGGGTCATCGCTGATGTGTGCCTGCCTGTGCAGGAGGAAGGGAGACACCCAGGGCTTTGTTTTAAAAAGAAAACAGTGGCAAATGATGCTCATTCCTCGGGGTAAAAACGCTGTCCCTGGTACGGGGCAGGTGTCGTCCCAGGGTGGGCTGGGCAGCAGCCAGAGCATCAGCCAGTCTGAGCAGGAAGAGGCAAGGAGAGAGGGCGGTGGCTTGGCCAGCGGGGACCAGAACCACGTCAGTCCAGCGAGGCTCCCCAGCGCTGAGGGAAGCAGGCAGACCTGGCTTCCTCCGCCCGCCCTGGTCAGCTGTGCACAGTGACCTCTCCTCCGGCTCTGGGCCCGACCGCGTCTACACCACTTACTGGGCACCCACTCAGCCGGCCCTGCGGACACCGCTTGGGCCTGGTTTTCCTCTGAACACCGTTAACTGGCAGGACTGGGCACCTTCCCTAGCACAGGCAACTGAAGTGATCCCACTAGGGTGACTGTAGGGGCTGAAGTGGCAAGACGGGCAGAGGAGGAGGAGGACACAGCAAAGGGCAGCTTCACCGCTCTCCTAATGCGGTCTGACCCCAGACTTCACCTCGTCCAGGGCTTCGTACTCAGTGGCCGAGTTAGCTCCTGACTCAGAGAGAATGCTGTGACCACCCTCCTCAGATACCCTGCTCCGCGGCACTTGAGGACAATCAGGACTGTCCACGAGGTCAACTGGCTGTTCGACCAGAAGCGCACGATCGAGGTAAACTATGCACACGGCTCATGCCAGCACGCAGAATCCGCTTTCCTAGTAAAGTGCCCAGTGATGACTCTGGATACTGTTACAGCACGCACGAGAAAGTGAAAACCAGATAGAAAAGAAAGAGTTGTAGAAGAGAAGAAAAGGTGAACAAAAACCGCCATCAGGACAAAGATGGAAGCAGTTCCACGTTCTTGTGCCTTAAGTGTCTTGTTTGGGTCAAAAACAAAATCGCCACCTTGACCCGGCACTGCCCGTGGAACGTGTGCCGGGTTTTCTCCAACCGTCTGCACTTGTGATAGAGATAACGTCAGCTATTCCTCAGCTTCAACCACAAGACCATAAACAACTGTCCCAACGTACAGGAAAATTCATCATCAAAATGCTAACTAAGCATGATATTATTAGCTTCATTAAGCACATAAAACAGAGGCTGGAGGAGAAAACAGGTTTCAGAGAAACACAACCCACCTCCTTACTTACTCAGAATTGAGGAAGAAAAAGCATTTTCAACATATGCATAAACCCTTGGGGCTTACCTTCTCGTCAGAATCGCTAGTAACTTTAAAATCAAACCCCAAATGATAACAGAAGAGCAATACGACCCAGTGGGAAAGAGCTAACGTCTTGAGTTTTGATGTGACTGGAATTAACCGGTCGGACGGGAGCCAGGAAGGACGGGAGGCGAGACCAGCACCCCGATCATGGTGGGACTGGCATTAGGTAGGTCTTGAATTTTATTTGGAAAGAGTGCATTGTCTGGGGAACACCCAAGAAGAGAAATGCTGTGTGAGGTCCACACAGAGTGAACTGTTAGCAGCCGAAGTAAAGCAGAAGCTCGAGGCGGCCCGGGGAAGGTGGGCCCAACCCCAGAGACCCGGCCCCCAGGATTAACTCTGAGTTTTGGCCATCCTCCTTCAGAAAGCCAGACACAGACCCTGGCTTTGTTTACCTCAGAACCGAGATGTCCTGGCTGCTAAGGGGCCACCAGCGTGCTTACAGCCCGAGGGTCCCAGTCAGGCTTCCCCAGCACCGGGCCACAAAAGCACAAAGCAATCCTGTCCTTACCAAGGGCAAAGCCCCAGCCTGGGACCTGAGACGCAGACAATAAAGTACACAACATTTTTCCTAACCTCAAGAAATTTATAATCTACCTGGGACAATTTATAGGCATTAAAATTAGCCGAGTAAAATGTTGCTCAGAGAGACTAAGTAACTTGCTCAAGCTCACGTGGTTAATAATTTGTAGAACAGAGCTTAGGGTTCTTTCAGTAAATCAGAGAACCAGGTAATATTAGTAACAGAGGCTACACAGAGGCAAATTTTGCATTTAGGCAGATGAAACAATTACTCTGTTAAAGCCAGACAACCTCTAATTGCTTTTAAATTCTCATCATCGCCAGTAATAACAGCTGTCCCCAGTCCCCACCCTCCAGGCTGCCCTGCGGGGACCACTACGCCGCTCACGCTCAAGAGGGAAACACGGTACATTTCTCTGCCCCCTGCAGGGCGATGAGGCAGGTTTGTCCCCTGGTGCTTTCTTAAATAATAGATCAGCAGCATTTTTAAACTCTTAAAAGGAAAACAGTGAAAGGTATCAGCACGACCCTCTCCATCAGAACAAGCCCCGCGTCCCACGTGCCGCAAACAAGCCGAGTCAGGCACCCAGGCAGGGACGGAGCGGGCTCTGACTCCTCGCCCCGCAGAGTCACGGGTAAGAGAAAGGGAGGGCAGGCGGGGGGGGGGGGGAAGGAGAGAGACACCCACCGCAGTGCGTCACACAGCAGACGCCTCAGCGCCCCCCAGGACCTGGGCGGGGGTCTTCCCTCCAGAGCCAAGGAAGATGCTTGCAGCTGTTCACCTGCCAAGACCCCTCAACTGCCGCCAAGCCCTGCGCCGGAGCCACCGCGTCACGTTTCTACCTGAGACACCAGCCTTCTTGCTTTTAATTCTAAGTACTGCACAAGCTCAGAGCTCCTTCCTTCCAGAAAGAAGCGGACAGTTTCATCCGCACCCTTCCCGTTACCTCCCCTTGCTCTTCAGCCTTGGTGCGGGGGTGGGGGAGGACCAGAGAGCAGGTCGGGAGGGGCCCGTCCATCCTTAGACCCTGAAGACCGAAGGGTGAGCTGGGTAAGAACGGGCGGCTGGCGCCCAGCAGATGTCACCCCAGGAGTAAGGAGTGATTCTGGAAAAGGAAATCCCGGGTGGGCCCGCCCACCCCCGGCCACTAAACAGCTCCCCTCCTGTTACCTTCTTTTGGCTTCTTCGTACTGGAGGCTCAGCCTGACCTTCTCAGCTAAATTTGATCTAGTTCTCACTCCAATCTAGTAAAAAACGAGAGAGAAGAAGTCAATTAACTCTGCTAATGAATGAAGTAAACTGCTTTTGCTTCTAGGAAGGACAAGTGATTGAAAAGCTAAAGAAGGTACTACTGAAATTGGGAATACCAGTTTAAAAGGGCCCCTGATAGTGTCAGTAGGACAAAACACTTCTTTTTAGCTCAAGCTTGTCTGTTTTTCAAAGACTTTAACGTGCATTTTCCCCACATATTAAACTCAATATAAAAAGTATCAGGTAAATGTTTCTGGTATCTGAGGGTTTATGAAGGGCGTTCGGGTCAATAAAATTTATGAACTGGAACTAATTTCCTTGTCTCTGTGAGCCAAAATTTCCAACATGTAGCTTTCAAATGCATAAAACATCAACTAAATAACTTCAAAAATGAATTTTTCAAACACGGAAACTCTACTGTTGATCTCTACCTGTCTCCCTTTCATAGCACAGGATTCAAAGAAGCATAGAAAATACAAAAATAACTGGGAACTTATTGAAAAGTAAATGTCTGCTAACGGCATCCCAAAAAGTATAGCATAAATTATTAACAGTGTTCAATTAAGTATCTTCAAATGCCAGGTGTAAATCACAAATCACACATTTTAATATAATCAACCTTGGATTTGGAAAAACAAGTTCTTTTGCTAGTTTCTGTTAGTTTTTAAAGGCATATATTTATGTTTCTCATCAGCCTTAATGTTGATCTGGAAGGACCTTAATTTTCAAGACTCTAAATGTAACTGGAAAAACTTAAATTCTCACGTGTCTCTAGCCTTTCAATAGTGTCTCTAAATAAATACAGTATGAGACAGTTTGAACAGAGCTACTCATAGGGACCAATTCTGATCTGCTTGGCGCCTAGGCAGAAAAGATAAGGCTTTGATTTTTAAAACCGATCGGATGAGTATGAAACACACAGTGCACGCAGCTGGAATTCCATCCACCTTGTAGCCCCGCTCCGTGCGCCCTCCATGTTATAATCAGGCCCAGGAAGGACAGCGCCAGGGCCAACCCTCCCAGAAGGACAACTTACATCTCCAGAAATGCTTGTTTGTGACCCAGCGTCCAGGGTCTGTCTGGAGAGAGACAGATGAGAGTTCACAGGACTGGATCTCAAGTCCGGCTCAGATCTGCCAATGCTCTGATCCAAATGAAACCGCTCCTGCAGCTTCGCAAGACTCTGTTGAGGAAATACAAAGTACTTCATAAAGCTTGACATTTAAGAGGGCCAAGCCTCCCCACCAGGTAAAATTAAAGCGAAAGGGCTCATCTCGATGGAAAAAACAATTACTTTATCTTAGTAGGTACCTATCACTTTAAATTATTGAAAAAATGAGAGTAGAATACAATTTCTGCACATATACACATGCCTTTGAAGGTACGTAAGAGCATATTAAACAGGTTATCTTATCTCTCCCAAGAGACAGCCTGGGGATTACTCACCCTGTGAATAACGGTATCTTTATATTTAATACGTGCATTTCTTATTTTTAAAATTTCAATAAAATCTATTTTAATAAAAACTACTCACAGCAGCTCTTCTTAAAGTAGAAGTTACAGCAACACAGAATGCCTATAAAGCAATCTCCTTTCAGAGAGAGCAGGAAAACGTCCTAACTTAGAAGACTCCTACAATTATGCCATTTTCCACCTGGACGGGATCCAAGAGATTATTTAGCTCACATTGATGTCAGAGATTGGAAAGCACAGGCCCAGAAGTCACAGTCGATTGGTACCGACAGTGATGCCTGGTTTGGGAACGTGTGGAATCAAAAGCCAACAGGACTGGTGTCGGCGCCCGGGTTTAAGACACTGAGTTTAGAGGGAGGAAGTGAGCAAGCTAAAGCATTAAAAAGCAAAAAAATCTAAATTGCTACTCAAAAAAATCCACCACAAAATACTAATAAAAATGTAAGAAGCTATTATCAACTTTAAGAAGAGTGCAGGATTTAAGCCTGACATTTAAAGTTCTCATGATAAGAAATTAGAAATATCAGAGATCTGATATTTGTTTTTTATCTAACCTTCTCTATTTTCTTTCAAAGGTACATTTATATAAAATGTACACACAAGAGGGATAAAATTTAAATGGTCACATCAAATAATATATTACAGAAAAGAACAGAGAAAACTTTTAGGGACTTTAGAAAAGGCTTTTGTACTTTTTCAGGTGAATAGTAAAAAGATGTGTATTTTTCAAACCTACCTGTGATGATGGTGCACTCAATTAATTTAATACATGACTAGTATGTTTTTAAATGAAACAGAAGAGACTAGAAAATAAAATCAAACTATATTACTAGTATTAAAAGCAGGCATATTTCTGTGAAATTTGTTGTGTGTGTGTGTGTGTGTGTATCTACAGGTAAAGGTGTTTGTGTTAATTGGGTTTTGATGTAAAGTATTTTTCTTACTGTGAGTCATGGTCAAAGGGGTTTAAAAGTCACAGAAGATACCTAATGTCCCTTTCAGCTCTCCTGTTGATTTCTGCATCTACCAGTTATTTTATATATTTTAGTAATTAAAAAGAAATCTAATCTTTTAATGATCTGGCCTGTGTATACATCCAAAGTTCTCAGGAAGAATCAGAGATGATCTAAAATTGCTAAATTATAAGGTTCTAGTGTAAATGTGGTCAAGCTCCATTAACTTTTTTCAAAGGACCTATTCTGGGCATTTCAGGAATTACTGACCTAATCAGAAGGATCACTGCAGAACCAAACAAAACATATTCAAGTAAAGTTCTGCATGTGTTACATGTACGTTAGAACCACATATTCTGGAGCAAGGCTGCCAGGGCTTAAACCCCAGTCCTGCACTCCTACAACTTACCAGGTCTGTGACTTTCAGTATTTACTTCTCCGGATTGCAGTCTCCTTGCCTGCAAGTCGAGGAGGATAGCACTGCCTATCTCTAGGGCTGCTGTGAGAATTAAACGAAGCCTCTCCACGCGAGGCGGGCGGGAGACCGCCCGACACAAAGTCAGTGTCGAGTGGTTGCTGCTATTATTGTTGTCTTTTGTGGTCAATCTCTTCTTGCAAATTACTTCAAGATTCCCCAAGTGCAAAATTTGATGGGCTGAAGAATATTTACCTACATTTAACTAGCATTTTGAAAACAGGCATAAAGTAGCCAGATGTGGTCTTTAAATGCAAGGGTTCTACTAAGAACGCAAACATCGCTGTGGGCTCTTAACAGTTTTCAAAAGACATAGACTAAATCCTCGCTTAGCTAGGTAAGGAACTCCAAATATCTGAACTATTACCAAGAATTCTCAGTGCTCGTGCTAATTATGGGATGGGGGGGAGAGAAGAGGAGGAAGAGCTCCCTCTTTAAAAAAACCTGACTGTATCTGCTAAAAGTAGACATTCGAACGCAGAACACTGATCACTGAATGCTTGTTTTTTTCTACACCTGAGGCTGGGTCACTGGAGCTAAGACCCATAAGGTGAGGACTGCACAGGTGTAACTAGGGCATCTCCTGCCATCAGCATCTCTCCTGGTCTCCTGGACTACACAGATCTCCCCCGGCTGGGTCAGCATCCCCCATCCCACCCCGAGCTAGCACTGTGGACTCTCCTGGGCTGGGGAAAAGCTTTTCAAAGGTCCTCCCTCCTCAAGGCGTATTATCTACTTACTGATGACAGGTGACATACCCTGTAGTATCCTGGGCAGAGGATCACTGGTTTAGATAACCCTGCTTATCAGGGTTCCACAGGAAGTTTTCCGTGAGTTGCAAGGTGCACCAAGAAGCTAATCTCCTTATACGGGCTCCAGGATCCTCCACCCCCTGTCTCAAAGGTCATCTAAAGCCTGCCTTCAAATAAGCACATCAACACCTGGGAACAAGTTTGTTTTCCTCCAAGGCAGCCAGCTGCCTCAGTGCCTCTAACAGTCTCCTGCAGGAACGAATTTCCGTGTGAATGGAGAGAGGGGGGGGAGGGAGGGAGAGAGAGAGAGAGAGAGGGAGGGAGTGTGTGTGTGAGAGAGAGATAAAGGGCCATCCAGACTCGATGGAGAACTTTTGCCTCAAGGAGAGTTTCTGGGGCCCCAGAAAGTAGTAGTTTGACTTAACAAAATGTTCTATCACTCACCTGCATCAGATCCTGTTTTTCTTTTTCTCCGGAGCTAATAGCCTTTCTGATAGATTTCAGTTCAGTTAGAATGGCTTTGGCTTCACTAAGTTCATAGCCACTCTGGCCTCCAGACATTTTTTTATCAATTCTGTTAAAAGAAGGGGGAAAAAAAATCAAAGAATGACAGAGTACAAGGTAAACAGGCAGCGGGAAGTGGGTTTGGGGTCTTCGCTGGCCGATTATTTTGCTACTTAATGCTCACACACCATTTTCGTCCTTTCGGGCTGGTGGCTTCTCCTCCCTCCCCTTCTGGTCCCTTTGCGCTAAGACCTTCCTTCCGCGTCCTCCACCTCGCACCCAGTCCAAAGTGGTCGCTGAGGCTCTGGCTTTGTGTCTTCAGCCAGTGTGGGTGAGCCCACTGCTGGCGGAACTCAGCCCTCCTCACACGCTGCTCCTGCTCTCCACCCTGACAGGCGTTCAGGACACGGGGAAACGGTTCAGCAGAAGGACGGAAATGCCAGCGAACTGCACACGCACAGGAACCTCAGGACGCATCACTGCCGCCTAATTTTACATTCATGCATGAACGTCGGTGCAAAACCTAGTACGGTGCCTACAGCTTGGCGACTGCTAATTAAGGGTAGTGATTCTTATTTATACTGGTGAGTACCCTCTTACATTGGATCGTTTGGTCAGTTTCTTACTTCTTTTTAAGAATGAGACAAGATAAAATTGCCTGGCTTGCTGAATGAGTTCAAATCTAGGAACCAGGCAGAAGGGCAGACGTGTTCATCTGTCCACGAATATTAAATAAAGAGCTCCCTATGAGCTAATGTGCCACCTCTGTGGATCTGCCCAGCAAACGTCCTTACAGTTCACGTGGTCACCCACGTGATCACCCATCAGAGGGCTTCATGTAACCTAAGTCTCTGTGCTCCAAGGGCCCAACCAAATTAGCAAAATAACTCTTTAAAAAAAAAAAAAAGATTAAAAAAAAAAAAGATTGCACAGCTTCTTCACCATCACTCTTCTGGTTCTCCCCACCACCGTGCTGCCTGGGACTCACTATGGACGACTTGGGCTTTACTTCAGGAACTTGGGGCCACGTCTCGGCCCCAATAGCCAACAATACTGCGACACATGTTCTCAGACATACCCTTGTCTTAGTCACAGACTCCCCACGGGAGTGGCACCTGCTCAATCACAGACAATTGGCCCTAAGCTAATTTGGTCTCAGACATTTAACAATTCGTATTTCTTTCAATGTGAAGGGTACAGCCTGGAAAAAAACTAATACAATACCATCTTACCCACTCTTCGAAAGTTTACTCAAACCACGCAGTTTGTAGATAATTTGTTTCCCCAAGGACTATTTGGGAAAATATTTTATGGTGCTGGACAAGTAATGAAAGTCTTAAAGAACCTAAGAAAATAAAATAAACTTCATCATAAGGTCACTCTGTAACAAAGCACAGCCGGTGAGTGACGTCACTGGATGAAACACACACACAGTGTTTGTGATGGGAAAGGACTCTAGGCATGGCCTCGCTGTGTTTTGTCCAAACGGAGAAACAGAGACCAGAAAGTTTATGAAAAATTCTGCCCCTGAATTCCATAAACACTTAGCTGAATAGTACAGTGGTCCTCAAAATGGAAGCCTCAGGCTTGGGGCTCTTATGCCTACCCCACTTGGAATATTTGATACAACTCCAGAAGCGTTTTTAATATTGGTTAATTACATTTATTTGGCGAGGGCCTTATCAGTGACAATTGTTGGCTCCCTTAAGCATTGTATCTACCAATTTAGTTGAGGCAAAAGGCTTATTTTAATAAGAAAAAAAAATCTGAGATGTCATGAAATAGCTAGGAGTATAGGTATCTCAAATTGGGCCAAAGGAAGTTTCTGTAGCCCAAGTAATTTCTTCTTTTGTATAAAACCTTCAGAATTTAATAGCAAAACAAATCTTTAATTCAGAAATCAACTTTGACATTAGAAAATAAAAGCAGATGAGTCGCTTTCAGAAATATAACATTTAAAAATGAAGGCAGGACGACCTCAGGACTGCTGATTTAAATTTCAGAGAGCTTTAAAAATAGACGAGAACGTCTCAGACGGCCACTGCTCAGCCCAACATTAAACATCCCTCCGCCACTCAGCATTCGCCACGGAACCCCTTTTCGTCTTTCTTTCCTTCCCTTTTTTCTGCCTCCTTTGAACCTCTCTACGTGACTTTAAATGTTGCTTTTTCCCTTTACCTCTATGTTTTACCTTTTTGTCCTCCACTTTTCATCTCTCCCTTTCTCTCTCTTTTTGACCCTAACTGACCATAAAATATAAAGTTGTAGATTTTTAAAACAAAGTATGCACTGTGCTTTTTGCTCTTAATTGAGAAATACCATTTTAGTTTCTTCCCTAAAAAACTTTTTTTGGGTTTGTGTGTACCCTATAATTAATTTCCCCCCTTGATCTAACCATTTGCATGCCTTCCCTGGGAAATGTGTAATCTGGCCCAAGCCAAACTTTCACAGACTCTGCATATACCCCTGGCTCGCTGCATGTTTCATATCTTTCCATTTTCCAGTTTTGAGTGAACCCTGGAGGAGGCAAAGTGGAAATCTGCGTCTCTTCCTGGGTATCTGCCTACACATAAACTACACTATCGCTTAGCTCAAAGTCAAATTTGGGACCACAGACTGAAGTGAATAATGTAGAGATAAACCTACATTCATTCAACCAGCAAAAACTATCACACCAAGCAAGGTGAAAGCTGGGATTTAAATTACGTAATTCCAGATTCCACAAAATTATTTCATTTTATCGTGAATTAGGGAAAAGTTGCAAAAGCCTGCAGTGGGATTCGGTTTAAATCTTTTCTTGAAATACACTCTCTGTCATAACCCCAAGGAAAAGTCCCCTTTACAGTATCAGGAATGTGGTTTCTTGAAAAGTACGGTCTTTGGGTTCAATCAGTTATTATCCAACCTTCTAGTAGGACGGTGGTTCCCATTTGACTGAAAACAGCTTTATTTTGTCTGTAGTTGAGGTCAACAAGAGAGGCCTCTGGTGTTAGATACCATATCTTTCTGCTCTTGGTTCAGCAGATTAGAATCACTGCAAGAGAATCAAGCCTGAATTTCTACAACAAATGTCTATTGTTTTCTTGTGGAATGTTATTGACAGATTCTTAAACATGCCTTAGATTCCTATAAAAATTGCTTGCAAGCAAACTGCTTTCAAACAATACAGCATTGTTACATCAGGATAACAAAAACAGCAAGTTTGGCTAACCTTTAATCCTGGGTAGTGACATGAGTTATAATTTCATGTGCCTTAAAAATACTTAACGTAGGGCTAAATGCTTTGTGGCGCTCCTCTCGCGGCTCCCACCACGAAGCCCTCCTTATACCGCTTACTGCGTAACACACTGAGGGGGCTGTAGGTCTGCTCAGTTTTTAGGGGAGCTCTGCAACCAGCTGAGGTGCACCTGACAACCACCCAGGGCTCTCGGAACGTATTTCCTGGGGTGGAGACCAGACACTGGCATTTTTAAAGAACTGCTCAGATTCTTCCCATGTGCAGTCAGGTTTGAGAACACTAGGATGGAAGCCTCTGAAAGAATGTCACGGTCACGACTGCATGAGGTGAGTGTCAAAAACAGACTGAGCCAGAAAACCCAACGTCTGAAACCAAAGCCATGTGACTGGGGGTCCCGAAATAGAACTCATCAACCAAATAGCCAGAACAAACTGTTCGTGTGTGCCCGGCCAGCGGACACTCAGGATCTTGACCGGGGTGGTGCTGTGCCACCCTGGATCGCTGCTGGGGACACAGGGGGAAGAACGTGAAACCGGCCGGGAAACCCTGTGGACACCGCTCCGCTGCTGGCAACACCGACCGAGCCCCGCAGCATGGAGCGGGGAAGGAAAAGGCCGAGTGCCTTTCAAGGGGAGGGTGCCCTCAAGCCCTGCTGTGGCTGGGTGGCCGCGTAAACCATCACTGCTTCCCCTGGTCGGAGACCCTGTGGTGGGGACCGTGGGAGCTGGAAAGTCTCGTGTGCCTGTCGGCCTCCGGTCAGGCTGGGCCTCATCAGCAGGAAGAACAGTGGCTTCAGGGGCTGGAAGGGGGCAGGGATTTCCAGGTCCCGCAACCCTCTGTCACCTGCTCTTCCATCTGACACAGCCCAGCCTGGAGTGGGGATCCCCGGGGCCTCGGCACAGAGTGGCAAGGGCAGAAGGAACACGGGAGACCGAGCGCTCGCTCAGCTCCCCAGGGGCCACGCTGCCTTGCTCCCTGAGCTGCCACCACCAGGTCACCCTCCAGGCAGACAGGCCTCTGGCCAGGGCTCAGGGCAGCACAGGGCACCCAGCCCAGCTCCCGGGAGCTGCTCCTGGAGCCCTCCACCCCCACCTCCACCTCCACCCGAGGACCAGCCGGCGCGGCTGGGAGACAAAGTTTAGTTTTTTATCTGTTTCCTTTGATGTCCAATGATTAAGAGAAACTTCAGACCTTTTCAAAGTGTATAGATTTTTCCCAAGTTTTTTGTTCGCCGGTTGACTGTTGTTTTGTTTTTTGGTGCAAGCTTTACGCTTTGGGCTTTATCATTCTTTGAGAAATCACATCATCTGTCCTTCTATCTCCTTGGTATGGGTTCGGGGGCTTTGGACTATTTCATAGTCCATTTTGGTATTTTTATACTCACTGTTTCAAGGTTGCAAAGCCTTGTTCTTTATAGAGCAATTCTTGCTTCATCTGTGAGAGCTCTCGCTTCAGCTTTTTAACCTTTTGTGAGAAATCAATGTAAATATGTTTGTAAATAATTAGCAACAGAGTCTTAAAAGGTAATCCATTAGTAAACTATTAAACACACAAACACAGCCACTAGTTTAGCATTCACTCGTCTAGTTTCTCCCGGACACAGACTGGATGGAAGGTAGGTTAATTTTGCTTAAACGATCAGTGATGTGCATTGTTACTCATATTTAGCCTCATCATCTTAGGTAGCAACATTCCTATGAGCTGGACATCACCACTGTCTCCTCTCTGTGATAAATAGTAAACAGCCAGTGCGGGGAGAGGCAGGCAGACTTTCAGAGTGTCTCTGGCTCTGTCCTCACCCCTCCTTTCCTGCTGCTGGACCACTGGCCACCCCTCCGTTCCCACAACGTGCCAGGCTGTACCAGCCTAGGGGCTTCTGCGTGTGCCATTCCCCCGCTAAAAGGCTCTTCCCTCAGATCTTCAACAGTTGACTCCTTGTCACCTCAGCTCCACGTGACCCTTCCAGCAGGACTTCTCCGGCCACCCCGCCCAGTCCACTACGCTGTTTTGTTTAGTTCATAGTATTTTTCCAGAGCTGAAACTGCGAGCTTGTTTCCTGTCTGCCCCCCAAGGGAAAGCCAGCAGCATCGCACCAGCTGTGTCCCAGGCCTCCACAACGGGACCAGGCAAACAGCAGCTGATCCGCAAATATTTGTCAGTCACACTGAGAAAATTTATTTTTTTTCCTGTTTTCTTTGGTAATAACAATACTCAAAATTGGCAGCTCAGAAAAATGGCACAAGGCTGGTTTAGTCACAAACTCAAGGTCTGCTCATGGGTGTCAGAAACTTATCTCCATGTAAGTTTCTGCACATTCTGTTGTGTAGCACTACGGTGTGTTTTGAAATTTTATTTCCTATTTATTCTACTCATTCCACAAATATTGATTGACTCTCCACAGCGTGTCAGGTCCCGGGACTGAAGTGGGAACAAAACAGACCCGACCTTTGCCCTTACGGGTCTCCCAGAACAAGGGAGCCTGAAATTGAGCAAACAGTCGCCCAGTGAGATAAATCCCACCAGTTCCCGCAGGTGATTTAGAGAGAAGCACGGGTACTTCCAGATGTAAGAGGGGGACGGGACCCAGTCTGGACTGAGGGGTGGGGTACAGCCTGTCTGAGGAAACGATGCCGAGGCTGATGGGGTTAGTCGGCTTCACTGACAAGACGGCCCCCACAAAGCAGAGCTTGGGGACAAACTGGGAACTGCGGGAGGGGAAACTCAGCAGATCTCTGGGATTCAAGGAATGCTATCATTGCCGGATTACAGTGGTGCCGTGGGGAGTGAGGTGGGGATGGAAAAGGAGCCTGAAGCCACGTGGAGGGTTTCTAAATCTCATCCTGAGGACAATGAGAATCCAGGAGGGGCTGAGGAGCATGAGCTACTATATATACTATAAGATCACTGTGGTGACTCTGTGGTGACCGGACCAGAGGGGCCAAGAGGGGCCATTCTGCCTGCACTGTGGGCTGGCATGCGGGCGGTGCTATAGGAAAAATATTTTTTAGAGGAAGAATCAACAGGACTTGGTGATGGACTCAGTGTGGAGGGTGAGGGAGAAGACGCGTCAAAGATCACTTCCAAAATCCTGGGTGCATGAAGGTGCTTTCCTGGAGCGGGGGGACCAGGCTTGGCAGGAAAAAGATCAAGGGTTTTCTGTAAGACATTTGTTTTTCTGATGATACCCACGACACTTCAAAGGCAACGGGAGCACGTAGACTTGAGGCACCTAGACTACAGACAGAAAATACAGAGTCACTGACATAACGATGCTATTTTAAATGCACGAGAATAAATGAGATCAGCCAGGGAGGATGTGCGTGGAGACGGGAAGAGAGCGCGGGAACACCTCGGGCATCGGCATCACTCAGAAGCCGGTGACAAGAGGAAGAGACAGAGCACGCTGTGAAGCAGAGGCAAGAAAGGTCAGAGGGAAAAAGAGCATCGTGGATCAGATGAGGAAAAAAGTCAAGAGGAGACTACAAGGGCTGAAATGACAAGCTACAGGGGCTGAGTGACACCTTCAGGCATGACATTCTGGATACAGTAGATGTTCAATAATCTGTCAGCTGAGTTTATCTGAAGGTTTAATGGCTTGTGCCCAAGGCACTTATATTTTAGGAGGGAAAAGGAAATACAAATCACTGTGTTGGAAGGCCCAATCCATGACAAGTAAGAGAGGCACGAACGATGCTACTAGAACCCAAAGGAGGAGAGGACGACCTCAGGGAAGGAGGAGGAGACGGCGGAACTGACTCTGAAGGAGCTGTGACGTTCAGGGAGGGCAACAAGCTCCCGTCCAGCAAGGACGCGTCACTTTTAGTACTGGGCTGTTACCACGTCAAGACCATCAGGCATCAGGCGCTCGTGTCGCGTGTAATTCTGCTTCTAACAGCACTCTCAAAAGCTTTTTACCAAAAAAGACTAACATTTTTATTTAAAAACAACAACAACAGAAACCCAACCATCAATAGCTGGCTGAAAACTGGCTTTACCTTTGAAAACACAGTTGATAAAAACAATGGTGATGCTGAGACCTTTTGGAACAACTGAATTAAAACAACTAGTGCATCTCACCGACATAAAGCAGCATTCGACTTAAAATCACTTGGACGGCGATGACACCAATTTAATTTCTTTCAAAAATTATCATTTAAAATTTAAATTAACTTTTGACATTTCAGACTCTCCCCTGTTTAAGCGATGTGAGGTGTTGCTGTATGCTGGGCGACAACAGCAGAGGAAGCTAACCCCTGTGTTTTCTTTTCTCCCACATTACTTACTTCAGAGCTACTGCTTTACTTCAGAGCATCTTCTTAGTGGGTTATGGGAATGGTACTCAGCTCCCGAATACCAATTTTGCATTTTATTTTGTTAACTATGAAAAAATTTGATTCCATGACAGTGAGAGATGAAAACAGATATTATTTCCAACCCAACATCATTTCCATTGTTTTTTGGTTTTTAGTGTATGGTCTTAACCGTTCGAAACCCTTTCTTCTCGGTGGACCATTTGACATGCTTAGCTGTCAGAGGATCACTGTTTCTGCTCGCGTTCGCCAACCCGCTTGCAGATGCAGGACACAGAATGTGAATACTGATGTCCTTAGATCACGGCTGAGGATTACGCTGATGCTGACTTGCAAATTTAGCACAATGTGGAACTCCACCAGGAAGCAGTGGGGGTAGCTAAAATCCACAAGCACTGCATGCATTCCGGGGACTGTGCTAAATATAACAAGCACCTACTTTCAATCCTCACAACTACTCTATTAGATAAATACACTTTTAATTCTTATTTTACAGGTAAGGAATCTCCGAGTTAAAGAGAATGAGGAAGTAATCTGCTGAAGGTCACACTGTTACTAAGTAGCCTAGAGCCCACGAGAATTTTTTTAAACCACAATTATCAAAGTTTTAGTTATTAACGGCATGATAATATACGTAAGGTCAAAGACAAACTAGAACTGCTGCAAGAAGACCTAAATAAAATCTGTGGCCCTTACTCTACCTTGGAAACTTCAATATTCCTATATCCCACCCAAACCAGCGACAGGAATGGCCCCACAAGCTCTAACGCCTACTTCCTCTCTCTCGTACATACTGAACTTTCTGCAGCTGTAGCCAACCGTCTAATTTTACAGACCTATTTCTATGGAATCAGATCTCACAACCCAGAGTACCAATGGGAGGCAAGAGCCCCGTGACTTCGCCACATTGCCTGCTTTCTGTACTGACTCCACCAGAGCAACTGACATTTTAGAATTGATTTTAAAGTTATTTCTGAAAGCTAGAAAGATACTGTGATTAAATGTGATAAGTACGACCGGAAATCATAGAGTCTCTCACTATCTCTTACAATCTTAGTGTGTAATAAGTTTCCTTTTAAAAGAAGGAAGAAAAAGATGACAATGAAGGAAAAGTAAATTCCTGAATGTGTGGATCTTGGAAAGATCACAGGACAGGCAGGTTTCAGCAGTTTGCCCTCAAAGTGTCCCTTGCAACATCAGAGTTATAATGAGCACAATGACATTTTACTAATGACCACCTTCCCTTCTCACCGTTTTCTCCATTTTCTTGCTGGGAGCCCCTTAAGCAAGCCAACAAAGGGCAACTGTCACCTTGCTCCTTCTGGAAATCGTTCTCTTCACTACTGCTTCCACCTCACTACACATCCTCACCACCTGCTCATCTCCCAAGTCACCTTTAAAGAAAACGAGGTATCAGCTCCAGATAGTCAGAGGATTCATCATCAAAACATGTTTGACTTTACTAAAGAACAGAGGAAAAGAGAATCCCGGATGCTGTCAGGACCATTTGTGATGACTAATAAATGAATTCTGCCATCAGAAACGAGCTGATTGAACATATATTTTTAAAAACCCCAACTTCTGTTTAACAAAAATAAAAAGGAAGTAACAAAACAAAAGCTACTAAGAAAAAGTACATGAAACATTTCTTTTGAAATATACTACCGTGAGATACAAACAATAGGTAAAAGTATGGAAGGTCAATGCCAGATCTCCACCAGGTAATTAAAATAAACCAGTAAGTTGTCCTATAGCCCAGCAATTCCGCTCCTAGGCATATGCCCAAGAGACACGTAAACTTATATCCACAGAAACATCTGTGCAGGGGTGTTTGTAGAGGTTCTGTTTATCATCACTCAAAAGTGGAAACAAACCCCAAGTCCATCAACTGGTGAATGAATAAATGAAATGCGGTGCCTCTACAATGGATACTACTCAGCAATAAAGAGGAGTGAAGTACTGACATAGGGTACAACATGGATGGGCCTTGTGTGACCACGTGCTGTATGATTCCATTTTTACAAAATGTGTAACAGAACAGGCAAATACAGAGAGACAGAAATAAAAACAGTGGCTGCCTGGGGCTCGGCAGGAGACGGGAGAGGGGGAACGGACAGGGACCGCTAACGGTGTTCGGGGGTCCTCTGGGGAAACAAAAATGTCCTAAAATTGGATTGTGATGATGGGCATACAACTGCAAATATACTAAAACCCACTGAATTGTACAATTTTAAACAAGTGAATTGTGCAGTGTGGGTATTATTTCTCAATAAAGCTGTTAAATTGAAAAAAAATAAACTGGCAGATCGAAATAGAAAAGGTAGAACGTCACAAAAAAATTAACAAATCACCTCTTAACAAAGACAAAGTTGAAAAGCACAGTATTATTATATATCAATCCAACTAGCAAAAAAGCAAAAAACAAAAAATTATAAATGGTAAAAACTTGGTCAAATGGCTTCCAATTTCAGGTTAACATCCAGGGTCCATGCGGTCTCCAAGGCCTACCTGCTCACGGCCAAGGCTACCTCTCCCACCTCCTTGCACTGTCCTCACTTCCTCTTCTCCTGCTGTGGCCACATTTGACTTCTCACTGCTCCTTGACGATCCCAGACCTTCTCTGACGGCTGGACCTTTACGCCAGCTCTTCCTCACCTAACTTCACCACCTCCGTCTAGCCTTTGCTCAAATGTACCTTCTCAGTGAGACTTTACCCCAAATACTCTATTCAAAACTATAACCAGCTCTCCTTCATTCCTCATGCCCTGTCACAGAGCCATTATTTCTAGTTGGATTGATTAAAAAACAACTAGAAGGCGAATTTATCAAATGCTTTCTCTGTATCAACAGGAATGATGAATGCTTTCTGTTCACTCTGCTAGCATAGTAAATAATTTTCAAATCCTACACTGTACTGGTGTAGGATAAGCCCCACTTGGTCCCAACAAACTACTTTTAAATGTTCCTGCGATAAGGTTTTTGTATCTAAGCTTATGAATATGGCTGACTCCCTCCCCCCCCCCCACCCGCATATTATCTGGTCAGAATTTGGTGTCAAGGTCATATTAGCCTCATCTTCAGGGTGTCTCTGGAATAGTGACAGGGCTAGTCAGATTTTTTTCTTTCACCTTGAGTCATTTTCGATCAATGATATTTTAATAAGAATTTATTCATTTCATCCTCAAATTAAAACGCAATAGTATAAATTTGCTCAAAATGTTCTCTTACTTCTTAAGCATCTAGAGTTTCATCTCTTTTCATTCCTCGTATATTTTTGTTTCCTTTCTCTTTTACTTTTGACTCAATCCTGACAGACATCTGTCAATTTTATTCTTCTTCCAAAGAACTAAATTGTGCTTTTGCTGGTCTCCTCTGTTATAACCATGTTTTTACTTCAGTACCATCTTCCCTTAATTTTATGTCCCTTTTCCAACTGTCTTCAGATTTATTCTGTTGTTCTTAGATTGAAGTCATTACTCATTAATTTTAAGACTTTCTTATTTTCTAGTATATACATGTAAGGCTATAAGTTTTTCTCTTTTTCCAACGCTATTAACACTATTAACTAAACTACAGATGTTATTTGGATTTTGCAGTTTTTCGTCCTTCTTCTATTCCAGGATCCAGCCCAGGATATCGTGTTGTCTTCACCTGTCACGTCTCCTTCGTCTCCTTTGATCTGTGACACTTCCTCAGTCTTTTCGTGTCTTTAATGACCTATTTGCTTTTGCAGGTGAGATGTTTTGTAGAACGTACCCGGGTTTGCCTGATGCTTTGTTGTGATTAGACTGAGGTTACAGACTGGGAGGAAGAACACGACACAGGTGGTGTGTCCTTCTCATCAAATGACATCTGGGTACATGCTTTCAACATGACATCACTGGTGATATTAATAAGGTGATTTGTTTATTTTGTGTATAAATTTCCAGTTTATTTATTTATTTTTTTCTAATTTAACGGCTTTATTGAGAAATAATTCCCACACGGCACAATTCACTTGGTTAAAATTGTACAGTTTCGTGGGGTTTTGTGTATTCATAGTTGTAAACACCTGTCAACCATTTGGCTTGCCTGTTCTATTCTCTTCTCTCCTTTCCTGCTTTCTTTAGTATTTCCAGTGGTGAAGAACTTTTGGTGCCATTAAGTTCCTTTTCGATTTTGTCTGAAACGTGTCTGTCTCATCCATATGCGTGAAAGATGTTCTGCTTGTGTATAAAATTCTGGCTGGTGGCATCTTCTCTCTGAGCACCGAAGGTGGTACACTGTCACGCTCCTTCCATCGTCAGTATGGAATTTCAGGTATCTCTCTCTAACTGTTGGACCTTTGCAAATAATCTTTTTTTTTTTGTTTGTTTTCCTTTTCCCTCTGGCAGCTTTGAATTTTAGCCATTATATGATTAATTTATAGACGTTCTATTTAGTTCTTTCCCCTTACACCCTTGGTCATTTCATAGTATCTTTCAGATTCATATTCGCTTCAGGAGGCTGAGTCTCTGAAAACTTAACATGAACGTGTTAAGTCAAAGTATTTATTGGGTTTATGTCAAGGAAAAGTGTCAAAATATACGGAAGTGTTGGTCTGAATGTATTCATTATAATACCTATCTCACACAGTTCCACAGAGCTTAATCGCATGGTCCTTCAAAAAATGAGAGAATGAGCTTTGCCGTCTTTATAGAATCATTTAAAATTGATCATTTAGGAATCATGACTTCCCTGTTCCTGTCTGCGTAGACTGTATATTCTCTCAGAGGAGAAGCTAATTGCATTTAATTTTGTAAAGTGCCATGAGCATGATGAGTATAAGGGTGTTAGGGAATTAAGATGGAGAAGTCTGGAAGTCATGGCCAGAGAGACTGATACGGCAGGTTATCGAGGTGAAGAGAAACTAAATACCTCCTCCCCAACAACACGGTGTCAAAGAAGGATTTCTTTTGAAGTATAATTATTTAGCCTGCAGCATGGTGCCCTTGAAAGCTAGAAAAGGAGACCAAAGGAGGCCAAAGTCATTAGAGAGAAAGAAAGAGAGAAACAAAACATTATGAAATCAGTAAATGTGATTAAACCTTATAATTTCCAATTATTCAAGGTCTGAGTATGCTTTTTGAAAAAACACTGCTGTGCCGTGAATTTTAATCATTTCCAGCTATTAGCAAGTCTTACTAGAGATAAGAGCAGCTCCTGCATTAGGCAGTGTCTCTCATTTTCTCTTTCAGTCTTGCTTCCTTTCTTTAGTGAAGGTGAGTCAAGTCATACTATTCACTTCATTCAAACCTCGCTAAGACTGTTGCACTATTTTCAGGCCCAACACTACTTACAACATAAATTCATTTCTGGACATCTTAAAAGAATAACCATATCTAATGCACAGTTTGCTGTTGCAAATCTGTATCGCTCTACCTGCTTCAAAACCCTGAGATCAGGAAATTATGGCGAAAGAACTCAGGATGTAAGCTCAGTATAAAGACATCCCTCATGTCCAGTCAAGAGACCATCCTCATTTGCAGCAGTCTGCGGTCTCAGAAGGCGTGTTTCTTTTCACTGGAAGCATGCTGCTGTGACTTTTGTATGTTAGTTACATCATTGGTTAATGTGTCAATTTGCTGTGCACATAAGTTAACTCTATTTACAGTTGCAAACTAACCCTTACATTCAACTGCCATTCTTTTAAAACTCTCTGCCCAAGATTACAAATAGGTGAGAATGTGGATGGCTTTTCTAAGTCCATTACCATTGCAAAGAATAATTCAAGGTGAATTCATATTAACAATGTGTGAGTGAATGTATTTGAGAACAAAACATTGTTATCAACAGCAGTGCCAACTAACCAGCCATGTGTTTGCTCTGGAGAGCAAATAATTTAACCAAAAGAGCATTTCTTTTCTTTTTTGATAAAATTAAAAGTTGGATCAGAGCAGATGCTTTGGGGCTCAATAAATTTCTCAAATGCAACTGTATTTCTAAGTATTTTCTTTTACGCTTCTAACATTTTATTTGTTTGATAAACAACAGTAAAAACTTAATCAGAATTCACTAAAAATTTTCTGCATCAAATTTCCACCAAATCTCACCTTTCTGTAATTTGGGGTATAAGGTAAATTGAAGGATTAGTTTGTGTGAGATAATCCTCTTCCCTATGCTTAGTTCTGTAATGAACAAATGAAATAATAAATTCCAGCATGAAAATCTAAATGTTCCTCTTCCTAAAAAATACAGTTTCTCAAGAAATTAAACACCAACTGCAAAGTTATGAGTATATCATTAAAAGAGCATTAATTTATTCATTTCACCATTTCACCAACTAGAAATAAGATGCCAGGAAGGACTGGCATCCCGTTAGCCCGAGGAGGAAACTGAAGCCCAGTGATCACCAAGTACCTATGACCATAACATAAAATAATATAAAACAGATGCTTTAGACAGATGTTTCTAAATACCTGGTTCTCAAATACCTGACCCACTTGCTCTAACTCCATAAAACAAATGAAGCACACCTGCTAATAATTATTATGTTAAAATAATGAAGTATGAAACCAGAGCCTGGCTTTGTCTGAGAAATTATTCCTGTGACTGAAAATGCAGACAGGTCCCGAGACACCGAAGCAATGAAGAGCAGCTAATTCACGAGTTACAATTTCTGAGACATTACTTTGTGAAAGGGACTAGTATACGCAGGGATTTCTATGGGGAAGGAACGCCAAGGAAAGCTAAGTTACCAAAGTCCACGAAACTCTGCTCAAGTCACCCACCCACTTCTGAACGGCTGGGGCATGCTCCACGAGCTGCCCGGCCAAAACACGCACAAATGGCAGAGAGAGAGAGACCATCTGCCCCGCCACGCTGAAACCAGGACACAGCTCAGAACATCACAACGGAACATGGACCATGAGGGCCGATTTGCTAAGGAAGCGCTTCTATCGAAAGGCACCTGCCTGGACAGGGACTGTTAAACGAGCACCCATCCACTAACCGAAGAGATGCTCTCATCTTCCATTGTAGTTGCTTATGAATGTCTTCTACCCTCTTCTTGAGGAGGGCACCCCTTCCTGGCTCATCTTCACGGTCTCACAGTGATGACGTCCATATGAAATACAGGCTTCTGATATTAAGAGCACATTAAACCTGGTACAAAATTAGCTTTATCTGCTGCATTAGGAGACAGGTCTGGGGAATGTGACCACTTGGGATCTTCTGGGATCTCCTAACTGAGATGGGCTTCCCTTCCTTCTGATGGTTATTTGTATGAGATATCCTATCTGCTGTTGTTTTTAAATTCCTCCCTTAGTTTGCATCTTTTCTAAAAGGGGGTTTTAATGGCCAGATTGTGATAGCTTGTTGAGGTATTTCGTTTATAATGTGTCTTACAAGAAAAGAATTGTGAAAAATGGTTAAAATTTCAAAGGGCAATAATAAGTAATAACGTCCTGAGAAGTACACAGCTCAATGGAGCACTGAAGCTTAACAAGGGTAACTTTTGACAAAATATCTTCATTTTCTGTTGTTGTTGTTTTTTTAAAGACACGGTATCTGCCTGGCAGATCCCAGAAATGTATAAACCAGCCCATGAGATTCTTGAGAAACGTACAGAGAAATAAAGGTGGACCGACAGAGTTAAGGGCCCATGATACCCTGGAGGAGTGTTTATGGCAGAAAATGACTCTTGTGTCAACGACATCACACAGTAAGCCCAGAAGTCCAGACTGAAGAGACGTTTGCTTCCAGAAAGTACAGACGAACTTTTGTCACACTTTTTTCTGAGAACAAATAGAAAAGTTTGAGGAAAAGAAAAATCCATTGGATGACACTGGAGAACTAGCAAGGCAGCAGGAACTGGTGCTGAACATCCAGAAGACAAGGGAGGCCTACAGTCAAGACCCACACTTGGCGACGCTCTCCCTTTTGAGGCATCTGCGTGTGCAACAGGGAGGCCGAAAAGCCGGGAGAAGGCAGTGACTGAGGGCCTGGCGCGCAGAGAGGCCTGGGGGGAGACCTCAGGTGCAGCCCAGTCAGGAGGGAGGGGCCCCAGGAAGCATCCGCGGAGCTCAGCCAGGATTCTGAAGTGCCTTCCCCAGAGCAGGGCGGACCGGAAACAGACCCAGCCTGACGGAACGAAGGAAGCCCAGATCTCAGACGGCTCAAACCCTGACTGCATGACAGTGATCTGCCCCGAGACTCACTGCCTCTAGGAAGCAGAACTAAATCCTCTCTGAAGGATGACGAGATCATCCCAAACCTCCGATTATCTTCATACTTTTCCATACTTAGTATATGGCTCTTAATTAAAAGCAAGCACCTATAAGAGGTCAAATATTGACCAAAAATCAAGAGAAAAAACTCAGACCAGATTGAAGAATCCAACATATAGGAAATCTAAATATCAGATTAATCAAGATATGGAATTTTAAAATTTTGTTTCTGTTCAAAAAATTATTGTATCGATGTGCGGAATTTGGGCAAGTAACTAGAAACAAAAAATAAACAGATTTAGAATTGAAAAAATACAAATGGAATTAAGCTGAAATCAATAATAAAAGATAAGAAAATCCCGAACTGTTTAAAAATTAAGCAATACATTGATATGAGAGATCATAAAGAAACTGGAGAATATTTTGAACTGACTGATGACAGATACAAAATTCAAAATCGGTGGGATGTTGGCAAAAGCCATGAGCAGAAAGTAATTTAGGGTTTTAAGGGCAGATATTCGAGACTAAGAAAGCCTAAAACCACGTATCTGTCAGTATCTGCTAGAGTGAAGCTGTGTATATTTTCTGATTAGCTACTCCTAGTTGCATAACCAACAAAAAAGTGTACATATGTGCACCCAAAATGTGTCATAGGCACAAACGTTAAGGCTTAATTTTTAGTGATCAGAAATAGGAATAAACTCTAACGTACATCAACAGAAGAAGAAATAAGAATTCATGGTATGTACACAGAAGTGGAATGCTTTACAGCAATAGAAGTGAATGAATCTCGAAATGCTGACAAAAGAAGCCATCAATAATTTATGTGGTAGCATTCCAGTTTCACAGAGTTCAAAGCAGGCAGAAAATTAACTTCTAGCACGGCTGATAAAGGTGACCTAGTGTCACCTTTAGGGGGAAGGATAACACTGCTGATGAGGGACACCATGGGGGCTTCTGGGGTCACGGTAATAATCTCTTTCATGCCCTGTATATTGGCTGCATGAGTTTATTTCCTCGGTGAACAGTCCTTAAGCCTCCAAAAATCATAAACATGCTCTGACCTTAACAGCAGTGTGGTCAAAAAGAATTAGGGTAAAGCTCAGCAAACTGCCTAGGAGGAAGTGTGAGGCACTAGGACAGTGACCTAGAAAAGGGAGTGACTTGGTGACGTGAACTGGGGGCGTCCTGAATATTGGGTTGTCTGATGAACCAGGAACTAGGCTCAACTCTGGGGACATACTTCAGTACAATAAAGAACAGTAAGTTTCCGAGACTCAAATTCTGATGCAATATACTAACTGCAAATAATAAGACTGCCCAGTGACGGAACACACTCTTGTCTCATAACAAGGACAGTCTCAGTCACTCACATGTTCTAGCAGAAGCAGGAAGACCACCCATCGAGGACAAGAAAATCCCAAACTGTTTAAAAATTAAGCAATACATTCATATGAGAGATCATAAAGAAATTAGAAAATATTTTGAACTGACTGATGACAGACACAAAATTCAAAGTCTGTGGGATGTAGGCAAAAAGCCATGGGCAGAAAGTAATTTAGAGCTTTAAGGACGGAGGGGGCCCCACACGGAATGGAGATGGTGGATGACCACAAAGGTCCCTCCTGGATTCTGTGCACACATGCAACGTAAAACCACAGTATAAAAAAACAAACAAACAAAAAAACTTACCCTTAATCGTGTAGTGGAGATCTCAGCTTTTAAAATATCAGGGTCATATTTAGTACTGGACGAAGATCCTGAGAATACTTCCAAAGGGAGAAAAGAAAAAAAAAAAGGTAACTTGTACAAGCTGCACAGCTAGTTGTCAACTTGGAATGTACAAACTCTAAAAACAACAAGATTTACATGCTTCTGTGGATACTTACTTATTTTTATTACTCCTTTATTGTCATTCATCAGACACCTAAATATAAAAAGTCATCTTCAAACCTTTATAATCTTTTTTTTTTTAAACTCAAGAAAAAGGAATGTTATAAAGACCCCAGTGCCACATTGTTTTCGGGATTTTATATCTATGGATACAATCTTAGGGGAGCTCATTGCAGACACCATTTATCAGAGCTTTGCATTACCCAGAAGCTTGTCATTTCAGTAGAACTTCTGAGGCCATCATAGCTGCTTCTTTAAGCAAGGCCAGCTCCAGATTATCCGTTTTTGCAATGAGAGGGAGGTGGATGAACTCAGGTGGGCAAAAGAAACTTCATTCTAGCTAACAGCTCCAGTTTTAGTTTCGTCTCACTAAAAATATCGTACAAGAGTAGCCAAAAGGGCCAAATTATTCGCCCTGATCTGAAAAGGTAAAAATTACTCTCCAAATGAGGAGACTTTTATCTGGAATGGGGTTGAGGGGTTTTACTGAGAAACCTGACCTGTGCCCTCACCCTCGCGTGGCCTTCAGGGACTCCTGCCGAGGAAGAAACAGGACTCAAACTGGAATCCCACAGAAACCCCAGTGGCCTCTATTACCTACGACTTGGTGCCCATTTCTAACGTCTGAACAGCCACGCTGTACTTACAGCTGGTGCGAGAGCTCGACTTTTCCTTGTAGGCATCGTTCAACCGGACGTATTCATCCAGCGCCAGAGCCAGTCTCTGCTCCTTCACGTGGTACAGCTCCTTCTGCGTCCGGAGGGCGTCCTGAGCCACCGAGAGATAGTCCTTGAGCATCTTCTCCTGTTCCCCCCGCCATTGTTTTCTGGGGTCTTCAATCTGTGTGGTTTCTGAAAATACATCAGGGTGGGTTGTTTTTCAGATTTTAATTATGGCTTTTTGGAACTGGATTTAAGCTTTAGAAAAAGTAGCCATCTTTAATTCTTATGTGCTCTAAGTAGTTTACTAGTTTATTAGTATTGCCAAGTGACTTCTCCAGAAACTTGATACAGTACTGGTTTTATTTCCCCCAGTCCCACCCCATTCCCACCCCTTTCAGGTCCTTGTCAATAATGTACTCTCTCTGGGAATCCATCCTACACAGTGTTGCCAGAGAGAGATTCCATAGCTGCGATCAGGCCGTTCCTTTCAAGAACTCTCTGGCTCCCCAGTACGTTCAGAGTAAAAGCCAAGCTATTTATGCCGGCATTCAAGGCTGGTAGGATCCGAACTCAATCTACTTCCCGTGGCAAGTGCTTCTGTTCACTTACAGCAGGACTCCTGCCATGCTAGCCTCGACATCAGCGCTACTCAGTCTGGTCTGCAGACCAGCACCAGCCGTGAACTCTGCCTCATGTCCGTGACAATAAGGATAGAAGTCAAGTCCCAGACAGCAAGTGCAGAAATCAAGGGTAAACATTTTGAAATGTTTACAGTAATTTCACACAGTTATTATATATCTGGTGACTCTAATAATAACACTAGGGCATGCATTTTGTATTTCCCTTTTTTTTTTATCTTTTCTAATTCATTCTGATTGTATTTTATAAAAATATCAGTCAGTCCATAGTGGATCAAAAATTTTAAAACAAACAAAGAGAACAAACCCTGGCTCTGGGTTGAGGAGCACACCACCAGGCACAGCTCTCGGTTCTGCACTTCCGCACACGAGCATCACGCAGAGAGCTCTAAAGTGAGCCCCGGGTCAATCAGAATTTCTGCAGGTGGAACCCAGGCAATGGTAGGTTTACAAGCTCCTCCAGTGATTCCCAAGAGCGGCTGCGGCTGAGAGCCTGTGCTGTGCAACAGCTCATACACTGCCTCCTCCAGGAAATTATGAAACTGTTCAAACTATCTCATCCTAAACTTGCTCAAACCTGCCTCCCCGGCCTCACCCACTCCTCCCCAAGGAAACCACAGGAAAGGCTCTCACCCATTATGTTCTCCTTCCCTCCTTCTGCCTCATGACCAACCCGGTGCTTCCCTATGTGGTCCTGCCTGCTGTGATGTGGCCCCTTCTCTTGGGAACTGTAAGGAGGACAGCTTCTTTCGATGGCACTGACCTGTGTTGTCACTCAGTCACCTGGAGAAGTTAAATCCCAGGTACAATCAAGACAGATGGGTTGGCTATCCAAACGTAATACGCACATTCATTTCATATATATATATATATAACTCCAGGTATGGAATTCATCTTCCAACAAACAGAAATTTATGGTCTTAAAAGAGCGTTCATAACTGTGGATGACCCACTACCCTCCTCAGCTCCTCCTATTCCTGCCCCTAGAACATGGGCTGAACCTTCCAGTGAACACCACCCAGATGAGGAGGCGGGATGTCACTTGAGACTAGGTTACAAGAGGTTGTGACCACTGTCCTGCTCTCTCTGCCTGGATCTTCTTGGCATTTTTGCTCTGATGAAGCAAACTGCCATGCTATACACCATCCTATGGACAAAGCAAGGAAGGAGGGGGGAGACCGGCCAGAAGCTGACAAGGAATTGAATCCTGCCAACAACCACGTGCGTGAGCCTGGAAGCAGACCCTTCTCCAGTCACTCCTGGAGGTGAGGCAGCCTGGCCAACACCTTGAGGACAGCTTGGGAGAGACCTGGAGACAGAGGGTCCAGCTCAGCTTCGCTGGGATTCATGGCCCACAGAAACGATGAGATAACAAATGTATTTTAAGCCCCTTAATTTTGGGGTAATTTGTCATAGCGAGATGTAGAACTAGTAAACTAATCAAATAAAGAGATGATGCAAATTGAAAATGTATATGAAATAAACTTGAAATGTTTATGTTATAATAGTTATAGTAAGATATGTGCTCCCAGCTCTCTCAATACCTTTATAGGTTTCACCTAATCGTATTTCCCCACATACTGGTGAACTGGCGTTCTTTCAATAAAATACTTGTCAACGGCTAAACTGACACAAAACAGTGAAATTAACACTGACTGACACTTAAATGAATAAAGTACAATGATAATAATAATGATAATAATGAACTATCGCATTTGTTTTGGACAGATCAGAGAAACCCTTAAACACCGTACGTTACATGAGACTCAGCAGGAAGCAGCGACATTTCTGAAATACCGCACCACTCAGATATGAACTACAAAAGAGGTTCCCAGAGGCGCCTTAGAAGAAGGCTTCACAAAGCAGGACTGTGCCTCATCTCCATCAGTTATATTTGCCAAATGGATTGGTGAAGAATATTTATTAAATGTAAATACTCAAAAATACTCATTATACAAACATGGTATTTTTTTTATTAAGACCCGATGGTCTTGGGAGATCACTGTATTATAATGCAATATAATTTGCATGTTGTCTACTATAGGAAACAACTAACATGTCACCTACTGTTAAAATGTCCTGGACCTCAAGGGAGTTCACATCCCATCAGTTCTGTAGATGTGGAAGTTTACAGACAGAGAACACACTGTGAGGTACAAGAGCTTATCAGGGGAGACAACATGAAACTCTTCAAAGGAATGTTATTTCTGTCTATCATGCATATTTCTACTCTTTCTGCTGTGCTCGGGAAGAATGAATGAAATGAATACGAGAGTCTCCTTGTGTAATATAATCCCGGTTGAAGTGAATTGAAAATATATTGAAAACTGTGTGTGTGAATCAATATGAAAAAGTCTGGAAGGATACACACTAAAAGGTTTAGAATACTTAGCTATCTCGAGTGGTGTGAATATAATTTCTTTCTTCTTTTTATTTACCTATATTGTCCACTTTCTCCTATGCACATCTATTACTTCTATAAGATATTTTTTAAAATAGGGAAAAGAAAAAAAGGTACAAGGTAACGAGGGTCTGAATTAGGCAAATGGCAGCAAAAATGAGGCTGAAGGAGCAATCTGAAATTATATTATAGGGGGAAAAACCAACAAGAATTGGCAAGATGATTCTACATTTTTCAATTCAGTAATCGTGAAGACTATAGTGTTTCTAAAAATAATAACGTCAAAGGGAAAACTGAAGAATCCCATTCTGTACTTGTTTGTTTTGCAGCTTTGATGGCAAAACAGGTAGCACTGCCCTATAACTGGAAAGGTTTGACAACTATCAGGACAATCAGAGCCAGAAATACAGACAGAAGAGACATCTGCACAGTAAAGGCTGAGGACAGCACTGCTGTAGACGAAGGCCAGCCGGCCGGGGAGGAGGGGACCGAGAAGAGAAAGGGACTCTCAAAAGGAATACGAGGCAAATGAGCAGAGAAAGAAGGAGCAGTCTGGAGGAAGGAAGATATCAGGCTGAAGGAGAAAGGCGTAGCCATCTGCATCAGCTCCATGTCCAGGTGGGAGAAAAGGATGGCCGTGCCTGAGGAGAGGTCCCTGAACTTGACCGCTATGTGAAATATGCAGAGCACCACACATGAGTGATGCTAACTAGTGAGTGTTAGCCTCACTTACTAGCAGAATGCGTTTTACTTAGATATTTTAAGTATTTAAATTTTTTCTTTATAAACTATCCTAACAGTTTATCGTCTTAGGAAAACATAAAGGATAAAATAAGACAGAGATGAAATAGAAGGGCCGAAGGTTTATTTCCTTTCTTCTAAAGGAAACAACTCCATATAAAATATCACATACGCCTGAGGAGTCTTCATCAGTCCTGAGCACACGTGTTGCTTCAGAGCTAACACGGAGGAGCTTGGTTCAGGGTAACACGAAGGGCACACCATCCCACCTCTCCCACTGATCACAGCAAAACGGCATACATAATACAATAAGGGAAGACTCTAAAAAATAAATTAGAGCAAGAAGGACTGTGGAAGGAAATGAGAACTCCCAGAACGGCAGTGAGCGCCCACCTCTGTTGTTGGCGTTATACTTCCCAGGTCCTCTGGAGCTGCACACACAGGTACAGACGAACAAAAGACTCCAACACAAAACCGACTCTTTCTTGCCAGAGGACTGGAAGGAAGGTGGGTGTTGCAGGACAAAGCTTTCTGGAGTCTCCCACGGTCACGCCAGACGAGCCCCAGGCATGGAACCTGCAGCCCATCCCAGGCTGGTTTCCTCCCTGACTTGTCCTAAGACACACGCAGCCTGGGAAGCACCCAATTGTGCGGCGAGCCTGAAGCCCCAGCTCACCAGCCTGAACACCAGAAAAAGGGGGTCCAGGGGGCGGGAGGGAGAGCACGGGGAGAGATGAGAGCAGAGCCCAGCCCGGGAAGGTCTGTTTAAGCTGGCTGCCTGTTTTTAAATTGGGATGTTTGCCTTTTTTAGTGTTGATTATCAGGAGTTCTTTATATGTATGCCCTGGCTATGGGCTCTGTCAGATGAGTACGAGTATTCACCTGTGATATTGTGTGTATCAGTAGTACATTCCTTAAAAATACAGTGAGTGAGAGATTCCATCCACAGCACTGAACACACACTCCATTTGTCTCAAGCTCTAGAACAGGCAAAGCTAGGCTGTGATGACAGAAAATCGGAAGGGTTTGCAGCAGTGGGGGAGGGGTGACCGGCAAGGGGCAGGGAAGAGCTCATGGCAGGCAAGGTGAGAATATTCTGTATCTTGGTTGAAGTGGCTGCTACAAAGGAGTATACAACTGTCAAAATTCACTGAATACACACTTAAAAATCTGCATTTTCTTATATGTAAATCAGACCTTAATTACTAAAAGACAGGAAAAAAAATTAAGGTACAACTCTGACCCTACCAAAAAGTGATTTACTTATGGCTATAGTGATAACATCAAAACCTTATAAACTGTACTTCATAATTACCTTCTAGTTAGTTATACGCATCCCGCCTAGACAGGTACACCCCCACTCCACATACACAGCCACGACAAGGGGAATTGTATCATAAAACACAGAAGGCCTAAACTTTCATTTCAAGGTCAAAACTTTCACTTCTAGTATTTAATAGTGTTACACAGAAGTAGTACTAAACAGCCAAACATTTGTTATTTCATTTTTTATTAAAATAAAGAGAAAATAATGCTGAAACTATACAATGTCAAGACACAACATATGTGTGGACCAGCTGTTAAGAGAAGGTGATACCATTTGCTCCCTAAACTACTTCTCAGGAATGTCTTTAAGATTAATGAGATAATGGACTAGATCCTTTTCAGTGGGAAAACTGCTTATTGTGGGTAACGGGGGCACTTTAGAGCACAGTAAATCCATCAGGCCACTGGGATCCATTACTGCACCAAAGCAAAATGGCAGACTGAAAAATTTATATCTTGATAACCAAGTTTTTTAATATTCAGAATGGTGCTTTCTGAAACAAATTTATACTTGCAATACAGTTTAATTTCTTTAAAAACAAACAGAAAGCTTTCCATCTGTGAGCTGAACAGCAAAGCTCCTCCTTCCTTCTCACAGGTAAGAGTCGATCATCATACCAGGCACCCAAAGATAGAGAAATAAAGATGCCCCCAAGGAGCTCATTATTAGTGAGGAAAAATACACAAATAAATAATTTAAGTACAATATGACAAATGCTTTTTAAAAATCCCTAAGGACCTGATACTTTAGAAATCCCAGCACAGGCACCGACTCCAGCATGGGGGCGGGACTTGAGGTGGAGGGTCAGGGGCCCGAGAAGGCCCTCGGGAAACAGTGGGGCCTGGGCAGACGGACCCTAGAAGGAAGGGGCAGGTGGCGGGAAGGGAGGATCTAGAGGCTGAGCAGAGTGATCAGGGCTGGACCAACAAATGCAAAGAAAGGCAGGAAGCCCGGGAAGCCTGGGGCACAGCTGAGGCGTCACCAGTGCCAGGGCAGGGCGAGGGACGAACACAGAGGCAGTGGGGCAGACTGGAAACAGCCTTAGAGTAAGGAGTCAAATACATGCGTCTGGAACCCTGGACGAGACTTAGACCAGTTTGGCAGCCATCAGCCTCAGGGAAGAAACTGAAGTCATCACTCAAAGAGATCCGCGGGATGCCCCGTGCCCGCCTCCCTCCGCCAGGACAAGAGAGGCGGACCCCGACCCTGAGGCACAGCGGCCAAGGGAGGAGGAGCCAGATGGCTTGTGGTCTCCACAGGCCCCAGGCCTGCGATGGAGAAAACTCATGTCCTACAAAGGCGAGCAGACAGACAAACAGACGGACTCCTTTCTCCCTCTCTGTCCCCATAAGCCCAGCTCCATACACAGGCCTCAAATTCCAAAATGAGCATTGCAGTTAAATATCAGTCACTGAGAAAGTAGGGTTTTAAACTGTAAAATGTTCACTCTTTTGCATGACTCTATATTTGCAGGGAATTACTTTTCTGATATGTCTGCTTTTACCAAAAAGAAAAAACTTACTATTTATGTGATCGATGTAGTAGACACCAATTTGAGGGTCGAAGCCGGCTTCCCAGCCCCAGGGCAGCTCATCCCCAACACAGTCGGCAAAGGACAAGGGCTTCGTTAACCTGCAACAAACCAGAATCAAAGCACAGGTGATTCCTTCCACCCAAGCACATCTGCCAAAACGCAGCACCCTAACCACAGGTGAAGCGTCCAGGTTGCATTTTTGCTGCTGTTGTTCCTGTTTCTAGAATTTCCACTGCTACGTTTGAAAACTTAGAGAGAAAAAGAAAAACAAGGCTAAAATGCAGAGATGAATATCCGAATAAGTAGCAACAAGTCATAATAACCTTTCAAAAATTCACAGCTTACGACTGGGAGATAAAGCTATATAATGAATCAACAAGGCCAAACTCAAATCAGAGAGGACTCCAAGCTGAGAGTCAGGAGCACTAGGGTCTAGCTCTACAGCTAAATAGCTAATCCCACTAAAAAGAAAAATTTGCCCCAGGAGTTGAGCACGGAAATCATCACAGCAGTACCTCTAAGGCGGGACATACCCCAGCTACACTAACTTCAGATTCGGACGCTCTATAAATGAACTCGACCGTGAGTTCCCTAAGGGCTCTCCTTGAGGGGAAGGACAATAGATCTTATTTTTATAAGGACCTTGTACGTAACAGTCCCTCAACAAAATGTTTAATGGAACCAAATACACAAAGTATTTATACGTCAGTGTGAGCTCGCTTTTTGAAACCATTTTATACTTTGTCTTCAAGCTTTAAAACTAATGGAGAAATTAGTTATCTAAGCAGAGTACAGGTTTCTGACTTAATTCTGGGTTGGCTTTCTCTCTCACCTCCTTCACTTTTGCTTCTGAGATGTTCCCTGGCTGTCGGAGCAGCCATGGGCAGGCCAGCACTGCAGAGCAGTCAACCCCCTGCTGCAGGTGGCCAACCTCAGTGACATCTCTTCTAATTTACTGTGCTGGCACCACCAGCACAGCTCCTACGTATGAAATCACTGGAATCCCTCTGATCCTTGCTAATGAATATCAATAATCTCATAGCTCAGCTGAATTACAGGTCATTTTCAGAGTCACATCATTCATCAGAATAACCACCTGCATCATCTACCCTTCAGAAAGCTGGGGAGAGACACATGAAAAGGAAGGAGACCCTTTCTTCCCAGGTGTGGCCTGCAACAGCCCTCCTCCAAGGACATGAAACACCAAGGGGTGAAAGGAGGGAAGATCTCCTTGTCTCTCAGCCTTCCCAAAGCATGAAGTCTGCCCCTGCAGATGGCTCCAGGGGCACTGGCTTGTGAAAGCAGTCCAGCCGACAGAAGTGAAAATGAAAACCAGCTCGGCCGCCGACTCCCTGCCAGACCTCCTTACTGGGCACCTCTCTACACCTGAGTCCTTCTCTTAATTTTAAGTGGTGCTCACACCCCCTGTCTTCTCCCTGCAATTTAACTACCTCCTAAGATATAAAAAGGGATTAATTTAGAAAAGTGTCTAGGACATGGTCAAGCAGTCAATAATTAGTGATTATTAATCCAAGCACGACACGTGAATTCTCTCTCTTACTGTCCAGGGGAGCCAAGTCATGCAGCATAGTACAGAGCAGTGTTTCTCACGACCAGCAGCGTCCACATCTAGGAACTGGTTAGAAACAACAAATTCTTGGGCCTCTGGTCAAACTCTCCAGGTAATTCTGGAGAATTTGGCTCAGAAGTTAAGAACTTGAAACTTGGAATCAAAGGGACCTGGATTCAAATCCTTGTTCTGCCACTTACTTGCTGTACAACCTACGACAGGTTATGAAACTTAAAAGCCCCTGCTTTCCAATCTTTTTTTTTTAAGGTAGGGAGGTGGGAGATCATGAAGTTTAAACGAGAACCAAACAGTATAATGCCTGATGGGTGGAAGGCTTCAATATGCATTCGAGGAGTGAAATGAATCTGACATCTTCAGCAACGCCCCCGAATCTGGCAACTTGCCACATTCACTTTGCAAACCTGGAGTCAATTTGAACCTAATCTGAGTCCAGAAAAATCATGCTCTTAGGATTGTGCTCAAATTCCATCTTACATCATAAAAACTGCCCAGGAAAATTGAGGTTTCTCTTGACAAAGGAATTAGACACTATATATATCAAAAATCCCCGCACCAGGGCAAGTGGCCCTGTCTTCATATACTCTGCCTGTAAGACTGGGCTTCGACCACCTGATTAGATAGAGCCTCTGGCATATCATTCTTCTGAGGATTCTCCTTCCCTCAACTCCTTTGTCTCTGCTGTCTAAAAGGCATATGCATCCTAAACAAAGAAAGAACAAGGAGACATGGAAACGGCAAGTTTAAATGACAAAAGAGAGATATTACAAAAGGTTTATCCTGGCACCAAATCAACATGTTTAAGTATGTGTATGACATGAATATATTTATTACTTTTAGAATTAGAAGTCACAAAAGCTTCAGAACGTGCGCTGTGATTACAAGTTACGGTAATTTGATTACACTTGGAAATAATCCAGTTTTCCTATTAATTGTTCAAAAGATAATAAGCATTTTATTAACTGTCACTGTTCTAACACTAGAATTACATCTATAAGTATCATGCAATTGTGAACTCAGTTAAAAATTCAGATGTTCCCATTCCTGGAATTTTAACATAAAAGTTTCCTTGCAGCGTTACTTCGAAAGTCAATTTAATACTGTATTTTCTGTCTCTGCATAAATACAAATTGCTTTTCCACACTCTATCAAGAAATATTTATAAATATGCATATTTATAAATTTAAAAACTGTAAGATTTAATTCTTATCCAAATAATAAAATGTAAATAGAATAACATTCTCAAATAAAATTAAGCACACAGTTAAGCTGCTATCCTAATGAAGAAAACATATTAGTATGATACAAAGAAGTAACACGAAACAAAAAGAAGTAACAGATGTATTCCAAAATTGGAAACAGTATGACTTAGAACAAATACAGTGAGTAGAAATGTTGATTTGCTTCTAAATTTCTTCCTCTTGTTTTTGCACAAGGAATCTCTGAAATAGTCAATCTTCCTTTGATGTTAAGGAAGTAAAAAGTGGATGCAGCTTGCTGGTTCCCCACAAAGGAGCAACATCATGCGAAAAGCCTGAAATTAACAACCGTCTTTATGCTAAATTCCAGAGATTACTCTTTGCTTAAAAAACAGTCTTCCTTTGCACCGTGACTAATGTGAAGAAAATGGCAATTTATTGCAGCACTTTGCCACAGTTTACATACAAAATTTGAACTTTGCATGGTATTTCCTCTCCTTGTGGGCATTATATCATCCTTTTACACAATCTGTCATTTAGTATTTATTGTCAGGCCATGGATCCCTGTCCTGCAACATAAGATGCCACACACATATTTATTTACTCTTCCTAATTATACGCCGGAGAATACCGTTGTGTGCGCAAACACAAGTCCAGAAACAAGAGTTTGTGCTAATTGCAACCAAGTTTGTTGCTCGCTGCGTTAAACGAAACACTTGACAGAGAAAACCATTGTCAGGTTAATAAAACTCTTGCCACAATTCCAGCCTCCCAAATGTACGGTTTAGCGTGAATGTTAAAGGTCTGAAGAGTCATTTTCACTTTGCAGCATCTGTTGTCGGCGTCACTGAACTAACTCCAGGCAGCGTTCGCATGGTCACCTGTCTGCAGTTACTACAGGACCAGCCACACCCGAACTGGTCCAAGAGGCAGGGGAGAGGTTACAGGTGCACCACACAGTGTGCATTTTAAAGGGAGGGTTATAAAACACCAGGAATCTCTATAATTCTGAAGGAATTTAACTTAAAATGATGGTGATTAGTCCCCTCAAAACAAATTTCTGTTTTGGTCAACACTCTGGTGGGGGGTGGGCGGGGGGGCGGTGACTGGCAACGCAGAGGAACACGATGAGCGGAGGGACAGGAATGAGTGAAGAGAGGCGGCAAGAAGGAACCGCCTTTGAAGAGACGTTCTACAAACCTCTTCAGAGGCAGGTAACGCAGTTCGTTCTGTGTCTTTGGGGAAATTAGCTTCAGTCCTTCAAGAAGAATCGTATCAGACGGGAGGGAACAGCCAGACAGGGAAGGCTGCAGGCCTGGGGCAGTGGAGGGAAGCGGGGAGACCTGGTCTAGGATGTGCGCGGCTCATACAGAGTCACTGGCTGGGGAGAGCATCACGGGGTCGTCTGCACGGGCTCATTTCTTCCCACTGAGTTCCTGTCCTCCTCACCCTGCCTGTGCTTGGACCTTCTCCTCCACATGGGCCCGAGGTCTGGTCTCCCCACAGCTCAGACCCACCGGGGCCAGTTTTATCCTAGAGAACTAGTTTAATCCTTCCCCCACGGGATGGGCTTTCAAACACTTAGACACAACGATCTGGTTTCCCAAGTCTGCTCTCCTGGAACCCGAGTGCCATTCCTCTCACCGTTTCTCACCTCTCTCCTCCACTCTCCTGCCCTGGTTCCGTCCGCTCCTCCCTGCTCTGCAGTCTCACGCCTCAGTTACCAAGTGTCCATCTCCTCTCCATGGCTAACTTTTTCTCCCTCAGCCTACAAGCAAACAGGGTTCAACCCCCCCACCTCCTTCAAAGAGCCTTCCCTCAACTCTTCTGGTCCCCTTTTGACATTAACTTCCTTACCGTTCACTCATTGGGACCCTGAGATTTTAAACTGGACGACTTTAGGGGCCCTATCAAAATCTCCTGTATGCACCAAGCCTGATCCTCTAATTACGTTAGGAAAGTGCTCCCGCAAGGCAACATTTGTGAGTAATTCACTTTTGAAAGAGCACAGGCTCCTGCTGTTGCTTTAGGGACCCAGACATATTATTTGCAAAAATGTCAATACTTACAATATTCTATGCAAAAAAAGGTCAATTTTTACATACAGTAATTATACGAATAATATAAAACATTTACTGAATGCGTCCTGAGTACCACAGAGGCTTTGATATCTACAAATGTGGGAGTTAAATCCCCATAAAACTCAGCAAAGTAGAGACAATAATTATCGCCATTTGAATACCCTGTGCAGAAGAAAACTTACTCAAACAAGTATGATTCTGCAGCACATGCCTGTCTCTCTAGCCAACGTGCACGGTTTCCAGCCATTACGGTTACTGTTCAGAATACGCCATCACGACCGTCACCTCGTGCATGGACTTAACTACTGACACGCTACTTAGATTTGACTGTCCCACGTTTCTGGAAGAAACGGTGAGAAAGGCATCCTTTAAAAGAGTTCTGGAGGGAGAAGGAGGGACGGGAACTGGACTTTTAAGATGACCCTGCTGATCAGAGGGACAGAACGCTGCTGGTGTCTGAGAGCGTCCGCGGTCCGGCAATAACGGCCCCACACCCTTCGACGCGGGCCTTCCCACCAGAGACCTTGGCGGCAGAGGCTGCGAAGAAGTGAAGAATGAAGTCCAGTCACAGACAGCGGAAAAGTACATGTCAAGGACACATAACTCTCAAATTCTTTAGAGATCTGGCCAAAGATCAAGAGTAGCTTTCAAAAAATATTTCTCTCTTTTGACATGATTCGTAGACTGAACAGTAATCTTTAGGTAAAACTGTGTGATTTACACATGTAACTCTTAAACAGGAGGTTGTAAAATGAATCAATTTAATTGTTTATTATATCTATATTTTTTTAACTAAAATATAAACAACTGTTGTTTATATTTTAGTTTAAAAGAAAAGTTGGTGCTAACAAGGCCAAAACTGTGGATTTCATCTCCCACGAGGGCTCTTTAGTGTAAGATTGGCCTGAGTTAAAGCAGAGGCTTATGAGAGAGCAGATTGCCGGGCCCATCCCCAGCGTTTCTGACTCAGCAGGCCAGGGGCGGGGCCTGGCCTCCTAGAATGCGCATTTCTGACAAGCTCCCCAGTGTCACTGCTGCTGCTGCCCCTGGACCACACTTGGAGAGCCACTGGTTAAAGGGCCCAGATTACAGCCGTAATCCACCCAGGTGATGGAGAAAACGAAAACCAACTCGATTTACAAATGAAACTGTAGGCAAAAGCCTGTGCTTCAGAAATATCTCATTATGAAAATTGTAAAAATGTTTAGACAGAATTAATGGCTTAATAATACTCAGATTTGGGCCGCTTCATTTAATTTTTAGTAAACTATTTTTCCCCCTCAAAGAACATTTGAATAATTTTAAAATAAGTTCTTCAAAACTATGGGTTTTCTTTCTCCTTTTCTCACTTATATATGAAATACATAGTAGCAAGTATTCAACATCATTAGTCATCAGGGAAATGCAAATCAAAACCACAGTGAGGTACCCACTAGGATGGTGACAATGTAAAAACCAGAAATAACAAATGTAGATGAGGATGTGGAGAAATGAGAACGCTATCCATGGTTGATCGGGATGTAAAGTGCTTCAGCCTCTACAGAAAACAGTCTGACAGCTCCTCAAAGAGGTACACACAGAATTACTGTATAACCTGCAATCTGACTCCTAGGCATACACCTAGAACTGAAAACCGGTGCCCAAACGACTGCATGTACGCGCACGTTCACAGCAGTACCATCCATCACAGCCCAAACTGGAAAGAACTCAGATTTCCATGAATGGATAAACAAAGTGTGGTCTATACATGCAATGGAATGTTATTCGGCTGCAAAAAGGAATGAAGCACTTGTACATGCTACAATGTGGATGAACCTCCAAACATTATGTTAAGTAAAAGAAGCCAGACACAGAGGTCACATATGGTATAATTCTGTGCATATGAAATACTCAGCGTAGATAAATCCATGCAGACAGAAAGGAGATCAGTGGTGCCAGGGGCTGAGCGGGGCAGGGGAGGGGGCAGCAAATGGAGAGAAACTGCTCAGTGGGCGCTGGAGTGATGGAAATGGCTTGGAACTGGATGGAGGTGGTGGTTGTACGCCGTTGTGAGTGTACTATATGCCAGTGAATTGTTTAAAGTGGCTAATTTTGTGTTGTGTGAGTTTCACCTCAACAAACTGTTTTTTAAAAAATAGTAACAGGGTATTACAATGCCAAGACTCCAAGTGCATATTTTCACTAGAGGAAGTAAAATAATAAAAATATGGGAAAATGTTCAACTTCATTAATAATAAAAAGAAATGCCAAATAAAACAACACTGAGGCTTAATTTTAAACCTACTAGGGTATCAAGTTTTTGTTTTGTTTTACTTTGTCCTGAGGCTGAAACTCAGTTCTGGCGAGAATGTGGGAAATCAGTTGCTTTCATTTATTGCTGGTAATTTTGTAACTTGATACATCCTTTTAAGAAACACTTTGGCAGCATTAAAAAACCATTAAAATGTTGATTCCATTTAACCTAGGAACGCTACTCTCACACGGTGTTCCCTGCTGATCACCCTGTCCCACCTGATCACCCCCACACAGACCCAGGAGCCACCTAAGGCGCCTTAACAACACTGCTGTCTCCCCAGCGGCCGACGAGCTTCCCAGAGGCAGGGCCCTGCACCTGCCCTGCGCCTCCAGGACTTCGCTTTCCTTGCCCTTGGTTGCGCAGAATCAATGCTGAGCTGATGCTGATTAGAAAGGAAGACAGGCAATGGAAACAAGTATATCATGGAAGAATTGTCATTAAAAAAAATGTTCAACTTACACAGATGTAATGATAAGAGCATTTATTAAAAGAACACTACGAAGGTTGGTATTAAGGTGAGAGTTGGCAGACACGTTTCCTGACGGTGGGACAGGACAGAAAACAAGAGTCTTTCAAAACTGCCTCAAAATATCTGGTCCTATAATTTACTTTAGTTAATTATAATTACATTATGTATTATAGATGGATAGCTAAAGAGAAAACAGAGTTGGTTACAAAGAGGTAAAAGAATTTATCTCAGGTGTTTCAATAATTCAGCAAGTTTTCTTTAAAAAAGTACTTTACCCTACAGAAGAAAACGGAGGGGTCAGCAAACACTTTAACCTGAACCTCTTTTCTTTCCTAAGTGGCAAGAAATGTTTGCCTGTTGGATTATTTGGTTTTGGAAAATAGTTTGAGAATTTAAGTGGACATGCCGGCAGAGAAGGTAGGAATGTTTGAGAGAGGAAGGGGGCTTAACAGATTATTGTCCAAACAAACAAACAAAACTCACCCAGACTGCCTCGTCCTCCTGCCTACAGTTCAAACAACACACAACCATCACAGATTCCATCACAGGTAATAATTGCTCAAGGGCCGGGTCGGGAAGAAGCTAAATATTCACTCCGGTAAATGTGCTCCAGTCACATGGCAAAGACCTGTCACACGGCCCACCCACCAGCCCTCTGCCCTCGACCTGGCAGATCCTTGTCAGGCTCAGCCTCTCTCTTAAAGGGGTTAATTAAGTGATATAAACGAACCTATTTTACTTTCAACAAAACTTAAGGAATTAGGAAGACTTTTTTAACCCCTATGACCTTATTACGCAGGATAACCCCAGTTAACGATGTGCTTCACTCCAGGGCATGCTTTTCTTACACAAATATACATACACATGTGTGCTTCTATCCTCTGGTTTTTACTTTTTTTTCTTTTATAATCTATGTTCTTACATTTAGAGACAAAGCAAGTGAATTTCACAATGAATTTCATACAGTCCATAATGTGAAGTTTGGGTTGCACGAGGGGATCCCAACTTTGTCAGTCCTGCCTCGATAAATGCGCCAGAAGAGTATGCTGGTTTGGCCAAATGAACACTGCATTCCTGCTGGATTTAACCAATTTCCTGATGCTCTAGCGATGCTCTCAGCAGAGCCTGGTCTCTCTATGATGGACCCAAATGGAGTCATCTGGCATTTGGCTGTCGGGGCTCTTCCAGGAGCCCAAAGTGGAGAAGACTCTCAGCTAAGCACAGGCCTTCCAGAGGGTACAGACCATGCAGACGTCTGAACAGATTCACATACAACTAAACCAAGTCTGACCTCTTCCTAAGAAAGCTTAGAGAAGGCAAATGAGTCAGTCATCTTCCATGTACCTATAGTTTCTCATACTGGAGAAAAAGCCCATGCTGGAAAGCATGCTTAATGTTTCAAAGATGCCTACTTATAGACATGCAAAAAGAATTCATGCCTGCGTCCATAAATGTTACTTTGAAAGCTGTTTGGGAACACTTGTTAAACTTAGATGTAAGTCTTGGTTATAGTCAGTCTGTATAGAATATCTTTTCACACATTTTGTGTATAATGTCTCCATTAAGAGGAGAAGACATCCTTCAAAATAGCCTTTCTTGAGCCTTGGTGTACACCAAAGGAGTACTACAGACCTTTAAAGCTTCAGGCCAAGGGTCCCACAATTTCCTTCTCCAATTTCTTTGTTAAACCATTTTCTATTAAATTAACAAAAGTTATAACTTGAAGTTATCAGCATCAGAATCTAATTTAACTCTTGTGTGATATGTGTATATTGGACAGAGAAAAATTTGATTTTTTCTTCCTTAATGAAGGCACTGAGGATTGAAGGCACTGAACCCGGGACGTCATGCACACTGAGCACACATTCTACCATTTAGCTATACTTCTCACTCCCTGAATTTTTTTTTAAACACAGTTTTAGTGACCAAACTACTGAACGGATCATGGGTAATCCCCATTCCTTAGATTTATAGTTTAGATGGTTCTTTTATTTATTTCACTCTTTGGTTGACTTGATGTAATATGAGCGAGAAGTAGACGTATGTGAAAGAAGTCACTGCAATTTGCAGGCTGCTGTTAATGCAGCAGAGTAGACGAAGACAGTCTGTCTAAAGTACTCACTGTCCATATTAGCCAGTTGATTTCTTCAATGTTGCTACCATGTCTGATTTATCTTGTCTATTGATAGTCTTTCTTCCTACGTCCCTACGACCTGTCTTGTCCACCACTGGACACCTTAGTGCCTGGGACAGAGGGTGGTACTCATTCAACATTGCTCAATGACTGTCCTCTCTGTCTACCGCTGCATCTGGTCGACAACCACAAACTAAATCCCTCTCAGGATACCAGGCTTTTGCATTGAAAAGCACCTCATCCCAGCTGAGTACAACACAAACCAAAAGAATTGCAGATTTTTTTTTCAAAGCTCCAGGGTTGGAATTCTGAGAATCAAGTGTTAGAAAACTAAGAAATGTTCTTAAGCAGCCCAAGGAATGGTGCTAACATGCTACAAATCAGTTCCATCCCCAGCATTTGCTTTGCTAGTTAAACACATGATTAGATTTTTATAACTTATAGGAAGACTTTCTTTGGTGGTATTTCCTTGTGCCCTCCAGCCTCTGTTTTCCTCTGGCAAAGCACCAGATCCTCCAAGCACACACACAAAAAAATTAGACGTATGGAATGTCAGGAATGTCTGATAACTACACGAACTTCAGAGTTCAGCCATTAGTCATAAACAGCAATGCATGCCCTTTGAGCTCAGACTCAAACTCAACTCGAAGCAAACAGGAGTCAGGAGGCCGAATGCTGGCTAAGTGCGCAGGCTGCGCTGGGGTGGGCTGGGAAGGCTGTAAACAGTCCTTCATCGCAGCAAAGGCAAACATTTGCTTCTTTATCGAACATGTGAATGAACTGAAGGTGCAAAGCACCGCTTGGATAGGTATTTGATTAGTAGCACCTGACTCAGAAAAACAACCCAGTAAAATTACTTTATAAAGTTCATCCCATTCCTACATGCTTTCACTAATAGCTCCTTAACAGGGTCTCATTTTTAGTTATTTATCCAGTTCTACAAGTGCTGCTATACTGTTCAAGATGAATTAAAAGAAAAAAATACAAACAACAAAAACTCTGAGGACTTGTTCTAGTCCAAAAGAAAACTACCAACCAATTGTAGCATGTTTATCTCAACTGATCCCAATTTTTTTATTTAAAAAAAAGGATAAGAGAATTCTTGGAACAACTGGGTAATTTAAATATACTAGATGTTAGATGACAGATAAAACAACTGGATTTTTAAAAAAATTTCCATAGTTGCAATAATTGGTATTACGGTAAGAGAATATTTTTGTTCTTTGAAGATGCAAGTTCAACTATTTAATAGTGAAGGGTCATAATATCTATAACTTCCCTTGCAATATTATAGTAAAAAACAGTCAACATAAACACAATACACACATATCTAAAGAGAGAGGGAGGACAGGATTAAAAGCAAATGTGGCAATAAATTATGTCAGATCTATACATTTTTCATAATAAAAAGTTGGAAGGAAAAAACAATCCTTCAGTAAGGAAATTCCAATAAACACAGCAGACTTGCTGCGTGTGTCTGCCTATACTCCATCTAGAAAAGTGCAGAAAAGGTGTTTTAAAAAGTCACACACAGAAGGACAAAGGGCAAGGCAGTGGACAAGAGCCACAAAACCTGGGGTGATGGAAAGCAGACGGCCGAGGGGTAACTGACTTAGCAGACCTGAGAAACAGGAAGCCTGAATCAGCCAGTGCAAGCCCCGTGGCCGACTGGCTCACGCTGCAGACCTCTGAAACGCTCTGCAGTTCCCGCATCAAGGACTCAAGGCGGCGGGGTGTGGCCGTGGAGGACTGGCCGGACGTCTGTGAGTAGCTGCCCCACGGCCTGCCCTTGCCCAGGCTGGGTGAAACGGAAGGCTTCTTCTCTAGAGAGACTCAATCAGGGAGACTGCGGACTTCCTGGCAGTGGGCAGAGCTGAAAGAAGGCATCTCTTACTGAAGACGGGAGGATGAAGGGGCAGTCCACACACTGACTAGTGAGTCTCTGAAGCCCCCTTCCTCTGCTCAGCTGTCAGAGCCCTGGCAGCTGGGGCAGCCGTTTGCTCGGCCAGAGATTGGAGTGTTTCCCGGGGAAAACTAACATGCCCAGGAAAAGAGATCTATTGGCATCAACGCCTGGGAGCGCCCCACTAGGAAGGCTGAGCCAGGTCGCCACGTGACTAAGCCTCACCCACACTACAGAGCTTCTGAGCAGCTTTTTATGCCTCGTTCTTAAATCTGAGTCAGGACAGGATAGGTAACGCTGCAACATAAACAACACCAAAGTCTCAGTGGCTGAACACAACAAACACTGATGTCCCACTCAAGCCAAGTTCAGGTGGTCCTGGACGACCCCCCAGGCAGCTGGCCTCCACGGTCTGGCTCAGCATTCTAGGTTGCATCTTGGGTGACTGGTACCTCTGTCGTAACACTAGAAAGACAGACAGACAGAAGTTCCAGAAAGAGAGAAGAAAGTCAACACGAATGGGAAGATGTTATCAAAGATGTAGTGCAAGAAAATTTCTCTGAACTGAATGACTGGTTTCTCTTTCTTTCTTTCTTTCTTTCTTTTTTTTTTTTTAAACTGGTTTCTTGATTATAAATGGCCCACTCAGAAGAATGATTTAAAAAAGATCTACATCAAAGCAACTACTGTGAAATTTTAGAACATGGAGGCAACAAGAGGAATCTAAAAGCATCTGTGAGGAACCAGGAGCAACAACAACAACAAATCAAGAGTGAGAAGGGCTATACGCTACCAACAAATTCCTGAAAAAGAAGTAAAGAAATTGATTCCGTTTACACTGCATCAAAACCAGCAAAACACCTAGGAATACATTTAACCAAGGAGGCGACAGATCTCTACTCTGAAAACTACAAGACACTGATGAAAGAAATTGAAGACGACACAAATAAATGGAGGAGTGTCCTGTGTTTTCATGGACTGGAAGAACTGATAGTTAAAATGCCAATACGATCAACAGCCATCTATAGGTTCAATGCAATCCCTATCAAGAAAACAATGACACTTTTTTTTTTTTAACCAAAGTAGAGAAAATACTCCTAAAATTTATATGGAATCACAAAAGGCCCTGAATAGCTAAAGCAATCCTGAGAAAGGAGAACAAAGCAGGAGCATCACACTCCCTGATTTCAAGCTACACTACAGCTATAGTTATCAAAACAGCACGGCACTGGTATGAAATAAATAGACCAACAGAACAGAACTGAGAGCCCAGAGACAAGCCCAAGCACAAACAGTGAACCAGTATTTGACAAGGGAGCCAATCATACTCAATGAAGAAGACACAGTCTCTTCAATACATGGTGCTCGGATAACTGGATACTCATGTTAGAGGATGAAATCGGACCCCTATCTTACACCGCTTAAAAAAATGTACTCGATGGGGATTAAAGACTTAAACATAAGAGCTGAAACCATGAAACTCCTAGAAGAAAACAGAGGAATAAAGCTCCTTGACATGCGTCTTGGCAAGTGACTTGTTGGATATGACACCTGAAGCAGAAGCAACAAAATAAAAAATAAACAAATAGGACCACGTATCGCTTCTGTAGAGCAACAGAAACCAGGAACAAAGTGAAAGGACAAGTTATGGGATGAGAAAAAATATTTGCAAACCACACACCTGATAAGGGGTCAATTTCCAAAATATATAAAGAACTCATAAAACTCAACAGCAAAAATAAACAAATAACCCAATTAAAAAATGGGCAAAGGACCTGAATAGACCTTTTGCCAAAGAAGATATACAAAAGGCCAACAGGCGCATAGAAAGATGCTCGGCATCACTAGTCGTAAAGGAATGCAAAATAAAACCACGATGAGATACCATCTGAAACTATCACAGCACTGTAAACTAAATCAACTATACTTCAATAAATTTTTTTTTAATTTTTAAAAAATACAAACTCTATAATACTTTACACCATAAAAAGATGATGTTTCATGTTTAAAGATAATTTTAAAAACTCTTGCATTTCTACACATGCCATTATTAAAAATCGTACTTCAATGTGTGAAAACGGTTATCTATTGTCCTTGTTTAAAATTTTTGTCCTTGACGATTTCGACCACAGCCGGCATGCACGCTGACTCTCCATGACAGACAAGGCTTCAATCTCCTTAATGTTTGCTTTCTTGAAAGAATTTCTAGGCACCAGACATTTAGAAAAATAAACTTCAGCATCCCTGATGTTAGAGTAGATGTCCTCAATTTATCACAACTAAGTCAAGACACAGAGACACTGATGTGACTGGGCCAGCAGTAACTGCAGGCTCCCCAAAATGTAGCTCTGCAGTGAAGGGAAATAGCCACGATGCTGAAATTCACAGCATCTAGGTCTGATTCTGTCTCTTCCAACAGCTTGCTGGGAGAGCTTTAACATTTAACAATCTCTTTGATTGTTATTTTCCTTCAACTGTAAAACAACAGGGTTTGATTCAAAGATCCAAAGTCAATTCATGCTCCAAAGCTTAATGATTTTTTTTAGATTCTGCAATACTTCACTGTAGAGTGCAGTAATTCATCTTATTTTCCCACTGACTTAAACAGAAATCTAAACGGTCCTTAGCTGCCAGTGTCCCCTAACAATTTTGTTTCAAACCCTTGTACCTCCAAAGAGTCCCTTATTATATTTGGCAGAAAATACAAGGATCTCTTTAAATTAAAAAAAAAAAATAGGTTCACTGACTTCTACTGCCAACTACATAAAATTCAAAGGATGTGGTCTGGCATTCAGGATACTTGAAATCTGATGTCAACTCACCTTCCCAACTTTTATCTCCAATCCCTTTCTTGTTGCCAAAGATACAGTCAGATTAAACGTATTTTTCTTAACCACACCGAAGTTTTCCTGGTACCCAGGGTTTTTGCGCATGGTATTATCTTTACTTTACCTAGACTGTTCTCTATCTCCAGAGTCAAGTTTTACCTGATCCTCAAAGCTAGGAGGACCATCTAATTCATCATCCAAACTAGGACAATTCTAACAGTGTTACCTGGATGAGACACAGGACTCCAGGAACACACGGGGGCTCACCCAAGCACACTGGGACCTGTGATCGCTCTACACAAAGCCCAGTTGCAAATAAAGTCTCCCTCCCCTGAACCTCCGTCACACAGGGAATTTGTCTGTCCTTTTGACGATCATTCCTGCTGTGCATTTGAGCTACGTGTGTAACAGGCTTTATCCTCCTAACCCGCCTGAGTCATGAAATGATTCAACTCCCCACAATGCTTAGCATATAGTAGGTGCTTAACCAGCCTTTGATAAATGAGTGAGCTCCTAGTTATGTGTGACTCAGGTGTATGGTGTTAGGTTCTCTCATGTTGGCACATGCCTTTTTAGTATCAGCACCACCGTTCACACAGAAAAGAGCCACACTCCTTGGCCACACCAAGAGCCACCTCCCGCAGGGATGCCCCATGTTCACACAGCAACTGGAATAAGGATTCGCACGCCCCTGCTGAAGCATGCCTCGTTCAGACAGACACTGACTGACTCAGGCCCACTTCACTCACGTATTCCAGCTCCCCAGTGTGCAAAAAAGCCCTGTGACGTAGACTCAATGAGCCCCCACCGCGAACCACTGTGGTTCACAGAAACGAAGAGCCTTGTCCAGAAGGAGCTTCTAAGTGAGGGGCCAGGTCTTAAATCCAGATGTTCTGACCACTAGGACTATCGTGGGCCACGCAGGACATTGCAGCAAACTTGCCAGATAAGGCATTTTACAGAAAATATCAACTCTCACCCTGAACACCGCCAGCTATGATGGACAGCTAACCCAACCATCTCAACGCAGTTCTGCTAATTTTCTGAAAATGAGGCGGGAACAATCTTTCATGAGCTGCCTTCTCCAGCCACTAGTATAGACAGACCTGGCTAAGTCAGAGTGGGGACAAAAAGAAAAAGAAACATAAATGAGAGAACAAAAGAATGAACATACCACAAAGCGAGCAGCAGAAAGCGTGGAGTGTCATAGCATCAATGCAGCACTTGGCTCCTCATAAGCACACATTACAATGTTGCCACATAAGTGTGTTGAGTTATTTTGGGGACACAATAAAAGAGGCTCTTTATCATCTGGAATGTCCACCCGAAGATGGATTCTTCTACTAAAACAGAAAGCCTTGTGAATTAAACAAAAGCATTTAAAAAATAAATCATACACACTTATTTTTTTGGTCCAAGTATGTTTCATTACAGTGTATTTAAATACTACACATGGGATTCGGATGAAAAATTAAAACTTGTACTTTGTGCCAGTTTTAAAAGTTCCTTCTTTACCTGTACGGTTTCTACATTCTTTCTTTGAAACAGTAATTAAGTTTCAGCCTCAGTGGGTTTCATTCCCATTTGCTATGAGTCTGAAGGCATGAGAAGTATGTAGCATTTATATAACAGGAAATATCTAAAAGCATTCTGCTGCGATTTCCTTCCCCCACACCCCCTTCCACACCCATTCCTTAAACTGCCTTCAAAAGGCCTGCTGTGTTCCTTAAAGTGGAACACGAGCTACTAACGGGAGCAGCGGACCTGCTCCTCGGTGCGTCTGGACCCCACACGTCCCCCAGGCTGGACATCGCCCGGCTTCAGCAGCAGCTCGGACTCGCACCTGACCCCTAAAGCGCAGATATTTCAATGCCATGCAGGTCAAATATGCTTTTCCGCTGTTATCAGAGTGGAATTTAGGAGGAAAAGAAGAAAGCTTACCAACTTGTCTTTCCATTCTCCACATACCAAACCCTCATCAAGAGGCCCTTCCAACGTTTACGTCTGACACGAATGGGCCGCTGACTCTCCAAGTCGCCCCCACCCCACCCGCCCTCAGATCCACTCAGGCCAACCAGGGCTTGAGTTCCCATGGGTATTGCAGTAAATGTGAGACTCTGGAACAAATGGAATGTTTGTTTACGGACCATTAGAGGTAAAGATTGTGACTATGGTGCTTAAATAAGTCTAACGTTCACTAGTCACTAGTGGCTTTGCAACAGGGCCCAGCAACAGCTGTCAGTTCTTCTCGTTTATTAACCGTCCAAAATGTGCCTTCTCTACAGGATACCACCGGCCAAGAAAAATCATTGTTCTAAAGAGAATGTGGGCTATCACTACACTGGAGGCTGTCACACACAACTGGCACACAGCCAGCCATATTTACCTGGTTTTTGAAAACATCTATCCATGTCCGCAGGAGCCAGTCAAGGCCAAGGATACCCAGGAGGTCTGAGGTCTGGCTCCACTGAGAAGCATCCTCACCAGAGGTGGGTCAGGCTGGCCTAAACCTGATCTAGCCCAGGACCCAGACCCTCAAGAAAGGACTTACTTCTCCGCCAGCTCCAAAGCCATGTGTGTCACTGTTTTTCTCCAACAGGATAGACTGGCTTAAGAGTTTCCTAAAATAGTCTTGATTTTTAAAAAAGCAGGAAACTCTAACTTAGTCCTAACTTTCTGTCTTTTGAAAACCAACTCCCAATCTTTTTTCTTTTCTGATTACTTAAAAAAAAAAAAAGTCAAATCACACCATGCAGAGGACACTGACCTGCATTAAGTCATAATATTTTACAAGTAAAGTAATAGGCAATTTCAGATTATGAAGTCTTACTAAATGAAATTTAGAGTAGAAAGTGAGTTTCTTATATGGACCTTTTTAATTGCTGCTCACAGAAATTATTTTGTCCAAGCAGCAGGAGAGAATTTTAATTTCAGTTCCATTTTCTCATTACCCTTAAAAACTCTGAAAGTACCATTTTGTTAAATTGAGTAAGTCCCAACTGAATAGAGTAATTCAGTAACAGCTCAATTGTCCATTGGAACACTAATTTCATTTTTTCTAGAATTAATACAACCTGCAACATTCAAGCAAACCACTCCCACTAATCCGGCCACCTTATTCAATTGTTCAATTCTATGTGTAATTACGTTATAAAATTGCACAGCACCCCATAGCTAGATAACGAACCACTTTTGCACAGTGACCCAGAAAACACCCACCATCTCTTCACAAAATTGAAAACATCTAAATTAATTTTACTAACTTTGGGCACCATCCACATACAATAACACAATCAGGACAGAGGATTTGGCAATGACTTATAACTTGGGTCAATTCAAACAATCAAAACAAAAAAATAATGAAACAGAACACATCCTAATTTACACCAGAGTTAGGCTCCCAAAGCTCATTTCAAGTCAGCTGTTTGAGCACTGGGTTACTTACTTGCTCAGGCCCCCAGACCAGATCATAGAAGACTCTTAAACTCACCACTGGCGTAGATGAAGTTCTCTGCATCTTCCCTATCACGTGACAAGCTTTTTTTCACTGGAAGAAGGATCTGTGGTTCTGTTCTGATTACCCCCTTTGGCTGTGGGCTCTGGGCCTCTCCTCTGGAGAGAACAGATTCCTAGCTCCAGTCCACTGACTCCTGCAGCCCAGGGTGAGCTGGGGTGTGGGGTGTGGGTCACAGAAGACTGGCACACTGAGTTCTGCACGTCTCCCTAGACTCCTGTCTTCTGACCTCTCTGTGGCCACGTGGATGGGTCTGCCCACTTCCCTTTTTACTGTCATCACTTCCTCTCACCATCCAGAGTGTTTCTCCTTTATGGTTCACTGGGGATACAGTCTCATGGCTTCCTTCTATCCTTTTTGGTCCCTAATGCAAGTCACAGTAAATTCCTAAGGCTTTTCACTGCTTGTCTCTCAAGTATGAGGGCTTCTCTTCCTTGAAGTCATCTCATCTCACCATGGAGTTATACAGAAGAACAAAAACTGAACATTGGAAATAATGATGCCTCTTGGAACACAAGAGAAAGAGGAAAACGTCTGAAAAGTCAAAGGCCTTGATAAGACCTTGCAGTTATGAATGAGACTCCAAGCGTGTGCTCTAGGAACCAAAGATAACCAGTGAACCAGATTAACCAGACAAGGACAAAGATAACACTGAACTAGATTAAGTAGACTTGGCGACGCTATGGGGTGAAGGGAGGTGAGAAGAAGAGTTGGGGGATACAGCAGTAAACTCGCTTCTCATGACTCAGACAACCTGAAAGTCACACGCACACACACACAAACACACAGCTTTGCTGACTCTGCAGACCAGATACAAGGGCAGGGAAAATGAAGCAGCGTCAGGCCAGGGCAGCTGGACGACAAGGTACCGTGCAGCATTATGGCCGGCCGGTTAGCGGAAATACCATGGAGATTCTAAGAAGATGCAGAGCATCTCAGTAAAGCAGCGGATATTGGCAGCGGAAGGCAAAGAACTTCTATTTTTAGCGCAGGTAGCCCCCACCCCGCACCGTAGTGCAGCACCATGAGAACGGATGTATAAGCCACAAAGTAATCTTAATAATTAATGGGAGAAAGTGACAATTGTTCCATGACCTCTGAAAATTCTCACTGAAATAGTAAAAGCTCTCTATTCATGTATAGGGAAATGGAAAAATAGTAAAACCAATATTTACTTAGTGTATTGTAATTTAAAACATTAAAAACAGAATTAAAGTGTTTATTTGTTAAAAAAAAACCAAACTTATCAAAAGTAGTTTGAACAGGGCTTGCCTTCACATTGTATAACTTATGATTTGAAAAAAGGATCTTTGCTAAATGTTGACAAACTGCCACGCTGCTGCCTAAGTTTGGATCGGCTGATAACATTTTATCCTGTGTGTTTTCAATGTCGTGAATTATCTCCAAGGGTTCCTTTAATGTTAAGATATTTGGTGGCAACACTTCCTCTGGGACAGCTTCATATTGTTCATTAGTCATTTGCCTCATTTAAGCCTAAAAATTTGCTTTCACGAAGTTCCTCTGGCTACACATCTCATCCCTCAAACGGCAGCAGTGTCAACGTTCCCACAGTCAGCTATTCCTCCCATAACTATTTATGTTCGATTTAAATCCTGCGAAGTTGTTTGCACAGTGTGGTGAAAGTTTCTGCCATTCTGCACACATGGTCCTTGCGGTTACTTCCTGCTATGATGCTTGGATATTTTCTAATGCTTGCTTTATCTCGTAATTCTTCCAAAATTCAGCTACAGAAAATGCATGATCTCCAGTTGTGGCATCAATAACCGGAAGTCATTTAAGATAATAGGCTTTAACTGCTAGTAAAATGCAGATTTTGACATTTTCATTAAAGTCTCCAAGAGAATCAGGGTGACTTGGAGCATTATCTAACAGCAGTGGTTGTGCTTTAGAAGTTAAATTATTTTGCATAACTCTGGACAAAAACACAATTGAAACAAGTCTTGAAACAATGATACTACAACTCATGATCTTCTGTTTGTGCGTCAAACAATTGGTTGCCGTGCTTTTTCATGGTTTTTTAATGCTCTAGGATTCTCAGACTGATAGATAAGCGTGGGTTTTAATTTAAAGTCATCCTTTGCATTGCCTCCTAATAGAAGAGTTACCCTGTGTTTAACTCCTTTACGACCATACAAGACCTAACATCTTTTGTGGTACAAGTTCCTGATGGGGCTGTTTTCCAACCTCATGTTTCTCATCAACATTAAAATATTTAAGGATCATCATCATCACCCGCCTTAATTAATCCTTGGAACCTGGACGCAAACTTCTCAGCAGCATCCTTATCTGCATTATAGTTTCACCTGATGGCTTGACATCAATCTATTCATGCCAACTTCTGAATGATGAAGCCAGTCTTAACAGACAGTATTTCTTCTTCAGTATCCATGCATTTACCATTTTCTTTCAATGTGGCAACTAGCTTCAATACTTTGGTGTGAATGATAATTAGACTGTTGGGATTTTTTAAAAATTACAGTCTTTGATCCAAAATATCAGTAAACACTCTTTCAACCAAAAGCAACTTTCTGTCCCTAGCACAGTTTAAACTAAAAGATGCTGAAATGACTTCACCTTGCTTTCACACTCACAGGACGTATTCAACGCGCTTCCCGCAGGCCTCGGTCTCACCCCGTCTTCGCTCTGCTGTCCACGTTTTCAAATCTCCCCGTCACTTCCAATTTCACTTCCGGCACTACCTCACTTTTCATTGCTTTGCTGCGCTTTCATTTTTATTGGCCAATTCCCTCTTTCAGTTATTCATTCCTGTAAAATGACGTGTGGGTTTTATCACTGGGTGATAAAGAGGCAACACAACCACACACTTCGTTGTCTGTGCGTGAACTGAGTAACAGATGCTCAGTGAACAGTCACCGACAGAGCTGAAAAAACTAGTAAGACTTGTCACTGATCATGGTGCGCATTTGTTATCTATGCAGTGCTTTGCGGACTGAAGCAAAGCTCGTCTGTGGCGCAGTTACAGTGAACACACCCTGGTCGTTTCAGAACTGGAAGCACGCTGCTGTGGGTCTGGTGGTTTATTCACGTAAACCATGACACCTGATGCATGTGCACATCAGCCTCGTGCCAAACAGGCTCTGCCTTGTTTCATTCCAATCCCTGCTTAAAGGTTACCTATGCCAATTAGGCTAAAGATTTTCAAATCTTACCAAATCTTACCAAAATGATGAAACTTTAGGGAAAAATAAAAAGAGCCATAAACTGTAACCAGATAGGGAGAAATTAATTATAGAAATAAGACATATGGAAACAGGAGAGGAATAGGAGGGGTTATAATAAAATGTCACTATAGAGTACATTAACTCACAAAATTAACTTATTGTGACTTAAACAGTTTTAAAAAGAAAGCCAAACCTTCCAATAAAATTCAGAATATAAAAAAGACAATTTTAAAAGGCAAGAACAAATAAAACGACATAAACCCGTGCCCTCAGGATAGCCAGAAGACTAGGGTAATTTCAAATGACCTGTAGGTAAAAGAATAAATACCAAATCCTAGTGAGCCACTGTCAGGTCTGCTGCGACACTTGTTTTGAAAATGCAAAATCTGATGTTCAAGTGTGACTGACACATTAGGGAACGATCAGAACACAGTGAGAATTCTGAGTGTGCGTGTGAGCATCCTCCTCTGCAAGAAACCCTAGGTGAACGCAGAAAGTTGCACCCCACTGGGAAACCACCGCCCTCCAAAACCTACCTGCCGCCTCAGTTCACCACTGGAGTCACGAGCCACACCACCCATACCTGGGGTTACAACTGTCCACTCCATAAACAAGTCACAAGCTACAGTCCTTCCTAAGGCCACACCCAGAGGCAAACTTCAGGTCTTTCTCAAGGCAAAGTGCCGTATTTTTTGGAGTATACATGTATTTCTAATGACGTAACACGGGTAAAGATAGTGCTAGTTTTTATTAGGTTCCTATCTGTTTTTCTAATGAGCCATTGACAGCTTTAAGTATCGCACCCTGTTATGGATTGAGTGTGTCTCCCACCCCAGCCTGACAGTCATATGTTGATGCTCTAATCCCCAGTCCCCAGGCCCTCCAAATGGGGCTGTAAGCACACACGGACAGAGGGCACTTCAAGAGGTGACTAAGGGGAAACAAGGAGGTCCTCCAGGTAGGCCCCAATCCTCCATGACTGGAGGCCTCATGAGACAAGGACGGAAGGACACATGCGGGGGGGGGCCCGTGAGGACATCTGGAGAGAGAGGCCTGCTACAGGCCAGGGAGGGAGGTTTCGGAAGAGACTAACCCTGCTGGCGCACTGATTTCCAGCTTCCAGCCTCCAGACTGTGAGGAAATAAGTCTCTGTGGTTTAAGCCACCAGTCTGCGGCACTTCGTCATGGCAGCCCTGGCACACGAACACATGCCCCCGAGCCCTGCTTCCCACAGGCCCTGCGGTGGCCCTTGTGGGATTCTGCACAGCGCGGTGATGGCTGGGGCGTGTGCTGGTTAGAGCAGAGCTCTGCATCGCATGCTCCTGTCAGTCATCACAGGAACAGTGCTATTCCAGGAAAAACCGAGTGTAAGAAAGAAGGGGGTGGTAGCTCTCAAATAGTTCAAAACAAAATTAATAATATATGGCAGAGTGTGTGTGTGTGTGTGTGTGTGTGTGTGTGTGTGTGTGTGTGTGTGTGTGTGTGTGTGTGTAGGGAGGAGGGGAAAAGGGGAGGGGGCAGAAAGAGAGAATGATAAACCAAACATTGTAAAATGTTAACATTTGAGGAATCTGGGTAAAGAGTATATGGGAATTCTTTGCACTCTTTCTGCAACTGTTTTGTAAGTATGTAATGATTTCAAAATAAGAAGTTAAAAACAGAAAGAGATACATTTTGCCTAGCCTTCCAATGTGTACTTTCTGGTTAAATTCTTAATCATTCACCAAGAACAGCAAGGCCGAGACAGAGTAGAAGGGAGCATAATGAAAGAACAAAGAACAAAAGGGAATTAGAAATTCACAAATAATATAATCAAATTATCTTAAAATCTGAATTCAGAAATTTAAAAAAAAAACTTGTAATCAGAATCCATAACACAGGTTGGAAAATCCTGATTTAAACCACCAACCCTGTAGAGCACAATTTTTCAGTTATACATGAACATATATATATTCATTGTCACATTTTTTTCTCTGTGAGCTACTATAAGATCTTGTGTATATTGGAATTTGACACAACATTGTAAAATGATTATAAATCAATAAAAAATGTTAAAAAAAAAAAAAAACCACTAACCCTGTCACATAGCACAGGGAAAAAACATTTCAGCCTTCCCTTGGGTGTTCTTGGGTCAATGACTCCAAGCAGATTCTGTATTAGCAGCAGGCACTCGCATACAGAGAAGGACCAAGCAGAAAGGTTGTATGACATTTTAATCTTATTACTTTCAAGTGCATATAGTCCACGTAGCTGCTAACAGAGGGAAGACTTACGGAGTAACTTGTGACATAACCTCATTCCAGCAGCAGCACTTGGCCCAGGGGCCCTAATCACCCCTAGTTCATTATAGTTCTGTCCCAATTTGTCTCCCTCCCTCCAATCACTCTTCCTTTCAGTCTCTCTAGTTACACTCTTCTGAGTTCTTCATTCTAAAATACACCTTCCAAGCTATGACTCCTTTATCAAAACCCTTCGAAAGTTACTTGTAAAGACTCAGGTTCAAATATCTTGCCTTCAGCATCCAAGGTCTCCTACCATCTAGTCCTCAGCTTCTTTTGCAAACTTGTTCTCTAATCTCCCTTCAGCCAAAAGGGGCCACTGTGTCTGTGCTGACCCCCAACATTCTCCCTGCTGATCGTCAAAGCCCACGGGGGTCCACCAACTCCATGAAGCCTGTTCTCACCACCTCAACCACCTCCCTCTCCTGGGAAGATGTAGTAATTAGAACTTGTTACATGTAAGTTAGTAAAAAGGAAGGAAGAGAAAAGGAAAGAAGGAAGGGAGAGAGGGAGGGAGGAAATAAAAGCCCTGCAAAGTTCAGATTTTCTGGAATATCAGTTATCTAATTTTTGCCCATCAATTGCGCTCTCCTGCCATTCATTTTATTGCTCCAGCTTTGCAAGTGCTTTAGCGCATGCCTGTTCCATAATACAGTGGGACAGAGCAGCTGTGAGAGCAGATAGCGCAGGGACTGCAGTTCTCCAAGAAGCATAAAACCAAAAAGGTGCACAAAGAACTGGTTTGTGGTCTGAGAGAAGGGGTCAGGGTGTAGGGAAGGCAGCAGAGGGGTGTGGGCCACTCCCTCCAGTGGGCATGGCGCTCCCAGCAGATGGCCATTGGCAATATCATGATGTATCCAAACCGGGGAGGGACTGACGGTCAGTCACCCACCACAGACAGAAGGGTGAACTCCACCCTCATCCAGTTCAAAAATTATTAAAAATTATAATTAGATAAATCTAAATTAATGAACTGTTGTCACATTTTCAAAGTACAGCAGTAACAAAGGGTAGATTCTTGATGGAAGATATAACCATTTGGTTATAGGAATAGAGATCGTGCTGGTGAATGCACTGGGGGAATCTCAAGGCTGTACCTGACCCCTCCCTCCTCTTTACTCAGGACAAGGGCTTCAAGGTCATTTCAAGATATTCCCTTGGGGTGGCTATGTGTGTGATTGCCATCAACTACACTTATTGTGGAGATATAATATATATAAATATCAAATCATTACATTGTATACCTGAAACTAAGATAATAGTATCTGTCAAGTACATCTAAATTTTCTAAATAAGTTATTTTTAAAAAAAGAAAAATTCTTGTAACTGCAGTCCAGTTTTATAAAACCAAGAACCCAGCTCAAAAGGGAGAATTTTTAAAATGTGTTTCCTCTTTGAAATAGAGATAAAAGCATTTGAGTAATGACATTCTGCAACCGTCTAAGAGTTCCCAAGAATAAAATTCATTTGAAACCAAGAGAGCTACACACTTTACTCCCCATGTTTCCATGTCTGAAAATAATTCACTCCCTTGCCCAACTCCCCAGTGGACTGAACCCTTTGACAGCAAACTGCCTTTAATTTATTGCTGTATCTGTAGCTCCCAGCCCAACTTATGGATTCAATAAATGTTTGTTACGAGAATAAATATTAAGCCAGAACAGTGAGACTATAGCAAAAGTAGCTGACCATTTTGATTAAAAAAAAAAATACCCTGGGGACCAGAAGCTTCAGGAATGGCACATAATTCAAATATATAGTCTTCACAATTCAACGTAATAGCAGGTATCTAAACACTTACCCTTCATTAACAAACCTTTGAGTTAGGTACTCCTATGACCTAACTGAGGAGGAAACTGAGGCCCAGGGAGGTTAAGTAACTTGCCCCAAATCACACAGCCAGAGAGGGGCAGAGTCAGGATTCAAATGCACACAATCTCCAGTCCATACTTTTAACCATTATACAAATACAAATGTATAAAAAAAGATCAAATAAATGCATTCTAAGAATTCACCAAAAAGTATAATATTTTACTTTTGGTTAATTTTTAGAATGCAGTCTAACTTAAACAACATTAAATGATAATTTGGATTTTTTGTTTGTTTTTAAAAGCTTCCTGTTACTATTAAAATAGCAAGCTCATTAGTTGTAAGTATTTGTAGGCAATAATAACTATTAAAAACTGATTTTTAAAATTTTAGTTTAATCAAAATAACATTAATACAGTATGGATATTTTTTCTTTAATGACAATGATCATTTTAAAATAAGCACATGTTTGAAATGTTTAAATATGAACTGTAGTGTCTTTTAAAACCAAAATGAGATAAACTCAAATGGAATAGAACATTTTAGCTGGGTTACCATGAAAAAATACCTGGTATATGACTCCATCTTTCTATTCCTTTTCCTGAGAGGTGGTGAAGCACAGAGCACCATGTCCAGGCTTTGAAGCATTGCCTGAATCACAGCTGGTCCATTCTCCAGCTCTCTGATCTTAGGGAAGGTCCTTAACCTCTCTGAACTTTGTAAATAACATCAAAAGGTCAAATTATTTTGAAGACAGAAATACATAATACACACAAAACAGCATACCTACAAGAAATAAATGTTAAATCCTTTTCTTTCTTAAAAAAGAAACAAGAACGGATAACTTTCTCCTCTCCACACGAGGAAATCCAAACTACACTGATGGTTTCCAGAGTTCAGGGGACAAGCACTACCTCTCCATTCCCATTTTTTTTTTCTGAAACTCTGAGGAAAACAACTGCATTAATATATTTCAGTTCTAGATCCTAATTTACATGGATAGCTTATACAAACATAGTTACTTTCAAATATAACTTTTGAAATTATTTTGTTTTTAAAATCTTTTTAAAAAAACGGACACTTTGACCTCTGTGAGCCTGTGTGATAACTTTAAACTCTTTTTAAGATGGAGAAGCTCTTCGACAGCCACAGCCTCACATGCTACATCCATCTTTCATACTCAGGGAGGTAAACCAGAGTTTAAGGGGAGTTTTAGTCAGATCAGCTAACTGCAGAGCTATAATTCCACAGAGTTCTAAAATTTCTTATAACCTATTTTTTTTAAACTACTCAAAACAAAAGGATTATCCAGTAGGACCATTCTAAGTATTTATTTTATAAAGGCTATTCCCATTCATATTGAACAATGACACAGAATGAAATATATTAACACGTGCAAATATACACCCTACCAGGGAAAAACATATTTCACCTTACAGTTCTTCTATTTGCCTTGGTATGCTTTGTGTTTATGATGTTTCGGAAAACAGGACTTAAAAGAAATAAATTGTTCAGACAATCTTTTGTTTTAAAATCATTCAAGGTCTCTCACAACAAGCTTTGACCAAAATACTAAACAAAAACTCGCTAGAAATTTCTGTATCTTAAACTTAAAAATTTTCATTATCATCTTTTTACAACATTTCTAAGCAAAAAGTTGAAGAGGCTTTACCAATTAAAAAATCTCTGAGGTCTACCTGCTACAACCACCACATTTTAGGTCCTGGGGAATGCAGGAATCCACAGCTACACCAGGAATCTGAGGGTCTGCTCCTTATCACAGACGTGAAGGCTCCCTCCGCTGCCCAGAACTTTACCCTGCCCTGCAGTTACTTGTAAGGAGAATAATATGAGTTTTAACAAGGATCTGGCTTTAACTCAGAAAACCAGTCATAACACAGACTAGCTGTGTGGCTTTGGGCAAGTTACTTAGTCTCTCTGAGCCTCCATAGCCTCACAGAAGATAGACTAGATTAGATTACTTTACTAGTGTGAGAATTAAATGATGCTATTCATACATACAAGCATCTGAGAAAGAGTAAGAACTCAAAAGTTCCTATTTCTTTCTCTTTTCTCCTCAGAAACGTTGAGAGTGGAGGGATTAAAAAAAAAGTTTGCTTGTGATACATTCCAGATCTAGAGTAGTTATTCTTCAATTGTGGTCCCACGACCAGCAGCACGGACACTGCCTGCAGATTCATGGCACAGCCCCCGACCCAACCTGACAAGTCACCGTCTCCGGGGACAAGCCCAGGAAACTGCACTTTAATAAGCTTTCCAGGTGTTTCTTAAGAACATTAAAGTTTGAGAACTACTGTTCTAAAAACACAAAGCACGGAGAGGCAGCATCCTCACCCGGTTCCTTATCCCGTTTCCTGCTCCTGCCTTCCGTCTCTCCCTCCCTGTTTGTCACTCAGCTCCCTTGACTGCCCAGCTATGTAGACTCAACTTAGACCTCACTGGCTCGCTTCCCAGGCCCCAGCTGGTTGCTACCCCTCCTGACAGTCCTCTCCCGCTGACAGTGTGGTGACTGTCACATCACCACCGCCGGCACCACCCTGCTGCACAGACAGACATCTCGAAGGGCCTGGTGTCCACCCAGGCTGCACAACACCCTCTGGAGCAGGCTGGCCTGGGCCCACTCAGATCCCATGTGATCCTTCCCATCCCATCCCAGAAAAAGCATCATTCTGCCAACCCACAGTGCTTGGGGCGTGGAAGAACCCCCAAGAACTCTAAATTCCCTACTTCTCCCTTTCAAGGCTTTACTTGGAATTGACAAATCAACTGAGGAAGGTTTTACAAACTGGAGCCGTTCTTGTTCCCATAACCGAGTCCACCCCCACATCCCCGTTTCCCAGCCCCAGCAGCAGACAGTGCTCATCCAAACCCTTTAAGCGGACAGGTTGCCAGTGTCCTGCCGGCAGCGTGTTTCAGTTTATATCTTTTCACCCACTCTGTTTCAAGCCGAGACAACAGGAGCAACACTCTTGCAAATAAATACGTGAAACAACAGTTATGATGGACTCTTGCCAGAGATGTACATCCAATCAGTTACTGGCCTGGACTGACAGCCTCAGCCAGACAGGGAAGACATTCCATCACCCGTATTTCCAGGACCCGGTACGCAAAACCTGGGGAACTGCGCGTATCTCTGACAGTGAAGTCAGAGTAAGTACTCAACCAGGAGAAGAGAAGACAGACATGTCCCATAAACCATACAGGAAAATCAAGATGTAACAGAAGAGCATTTAATGATAATGGGAAAATGAGGATCTAAGGTTACATTTTAAATTCAGATCAGAAAACTGTTTCCACACAGTTTGCAGTCTCACTACTGCTCCATGAGAAGGCTTATCCCCTGCTTTAGTCCAGCACCAAGTAGTGATAATCTTAAGGTTTTGTCAGTTTCAAAGGGGGAAATTGCTTTTCTTCCTTATGTATTTTTAATTACTAAAGAAGTTAAATATTTTTTCACTTTAAAAAAAAAAACTGGACACATGCATTTCCTCTTTTTGGAGATCATTTCTTTAAGCATCATTTCTTTACTTACTCTGTTCAGACACTGTTATAAACTACAGGATGAGGGGGAAAGCAGCAGAACTTAAAAATACGTATCTTGATACCCAATCTGTGTCAAGACAAAAATACCAAAAAAGCAATTCCATAGCAGGATAAGTTCAGGGATTTGGAAAAAAGAACATCAACTAATCTGATGCTTTATTTTCCCGGTGAGGGAGCCTGTCCAAGGTCACACGGCTCAGCCTGGGCGGCGAGACTCCACTTCCCGCGGCCCTTCAGTCTGAGGTGCTTCCTGCCACGTCACTGTCTCAGCTCAGGGAGAGGCAGTCTTTGCAGTATGAGGCACATGACTGTCATTACCTATTCTACCTATTTAATGAACAAATACTTCTGGATGAAAAAGAGCATCCACATGAGAGGTGGGTATGAGAAGGCCCACTATGCACTGTAGTGGATTTCTGTCGGTTCAGCTGCATGGCACGCCTTCTCTCTGAGTGAGGGAAGATGCCCCTTCCCCTCCCACGTGGCTGCGGTGGGGACCAAGCCGCTCTCTAGTGAGGGTGTGACCAGGACGGGCCATTGACATTCGGTTGCCCACAGTGATTGCTACACACATCATGATTTTTAGTAATTTAAAATATGTGTTCAAGTAAACTACACTTAGAAGATAATATACAAACATTATTTTAAAATATTAGGCATATGGATAATTCTTTTTAAGTTCTTCTTTAATACTGCTGATCTGTCATCTTTTCAACAACAATAAAAGAAAACATGCTTGACAGGTATGCTTCCAAATAGCTTAAAATAAATATTGCCCGAAATTTTCTTTATTTATGTAAAAGTTACTTATATTCACTTACTTTGAGGCAGTTGTGATCCTAAATGTTTTCTAAATAACACACATCCAATCCCTAAAACAACCCAATGGGGAAGCAGGCAGAGAAGCTTAGCGCAGGGCTGCACAGGCAGCATCTGCAGTGCCAGAATGAAAACCACACTCTCAACCACCAGGCCACGCTGCTTCTCAACCGCGGGGCTGAACTCATCAGACCGTCTCTCCATCTATGGAGACTAAATCTAAAGGAGCACAGAGAGTTCTATGAGCACTCTTTCTTGTCGATGGCCATCCTTCCTTGAGTTGTGATTTGTCAGATTTCACCTGCTAAATAAAACCCAAATCCAAACAGTCCTTAGAATACAAGGAAAGCACAGCAGCTTCAAGAATGCCCTAGATACTGCTGAGGTGACACTTCTTCCCAACATTAAAAAATAATGTTTGTTTGCATATCATCTTCTAATTACAATGTAATGTGTTTACAATGAATAGCATTCCATGTACAATGAACATCATTAAACAAATCTTGTCCTGTTATAAACAGTAAGAAAACAACTGAAACCGGAATAACCTCTTATTAGTAAGACGTAGCATCAATGGGTCATGACATCTGGGATCATATATTTTCTCTCTACAAAAATTTCAATTAGTCCTGGCAGCCATGGCCTTAATTATTGCTTTCAAATATTAATTTTAACCTTCCAAAGAATGATTTAGCAAGGCTCCAAGATCATGAAATTAACACTGAGCAGGCTTCTTTGCCCTGGTACATTTCAATACTAATCTCCTAGTAAGACACTCTCTAAATTCGAACATTTTCTTAATTTGCAATTGAAATTCCAAACAGGATACTAAATTAAAAAACTAAGGTTTCACAGTAAATAATGATTATTCAAGTCAAAACAGTGACAGTTCATCAAACTATTACCTTATCAAGTTACCTTCTGCAGCCACTTAAACACATGTACGCAAACCAGAGGAAAAGCTTCAGACTAATGAAATTCCTAAAAACCAAACTAATGAAGTCAATTAACTAACGATTAAAAAGAAACTTTACTTTGTTACTTTTTAAATACTAGGTAACTTGGCTCCGTAGCTCAGGGGTTACAGCACTGCTCTCGTAAACACTAGGTAACTCAAACTAGGGAAACGTACTATCCAGGAGAAGTTCTGAAGGTGAGCAAATGGCATATCTACACAGGATTCTGAAATACGAGTGCTTGCAAAAGATGCTGGAAAACAGTTCATTATTATTTCCTCCTTTGTGTCTCTGAATCCATTATCTTAACGTCATAGCCACTAGTAATTTGGCCCTTCTGTTAAGAAAGAGTACACACGACGAACAGCAGTGCCATACAAATTCATGACAACCTAAAATACATAGCAGTTTCAATTTTATTAAAAACTTCCATTATATTCCACCTTAATATTCTAGAAATAGAACTTAACATAATTCTTACCTAAAAATGTTTGTAGACTATTAAAAACATAAAACTAAAAGAATGAGCATCAGAGTCCACGACTTCAGAGCTGGTTCCCAACCATCCAAAGAGGCCCGGGTACACTGAACATGACAGAGAGGGCAGATGAGTCTCCTCCTGCGGCAACTCTGGTCAAGTAGTAATGACCTCCCGGAGCACAGTTTTGGGAATGACTCTGAGGCAGCAGAGCCCTCAGCAGAATGCTAGGCAAGAGTGGGGTGGCCCTGGCGCAGTGCCTGAGTCCCCTACGCCCACTCTTAACAGATATTCAGAGACTGCAAAGTTCCTAATTCAATAAAACGTAACCTAAAAATAAAACCATCCTGTAAAAGTGTGTGGTGCATTATGAATTCCAAAGCCAAATAAAAAGTGACTTGGGGGAAATGCTTGTTGCTGCCTCTTCTATCTGGCCGTTCTCTTCTGAGAGCGCCTCGCTGAGTTCCATTGTTCATTCCTGACAGGGGACTGCCGTTCCTTACGCTCCACTTTAGATTGCTCACTCTGGGAAGAAAGCTGCATTTTCTTCGTTTTTACTTCATATATAATTTATGGAAGGAAGTTGAACATTCTTGTGTTTCACTTTACAGGATACTAACAGTAAACCACCCAGCCCACGCCCTGATACCCTCGGGTAACATTAGCCCGCAGCTGAACGCGTGCCAGGACACACACCCCGTGGCTCTATTCCAGGGCTTCTCAGGCTGGGGCAGCCAGGGAGTGTGCCTGGGGGCGAGGGCATTCAAATCCACTACACAGGCACGGCATTTAAAACGTATTTCAGTATTAAAATAGGCACAAATGTACTATTAGAAGAACACAAAATTGGCATGAATCTTTAGGAGAAGAAAAGAGACTACAAAAAAATGTTCCCTTCACGAAAAGACCTGTACACATGCGCGCACGCGCGCACACACACACATACACACTCATTCTTCTGCGTTCAATCTTTGCATTGAGGTACTTGGTGGAAAGCTCAGAGAAACACAGCATTACTCTATCAGTGTCCACGAACCGGGGACTGACTCAGAAAATTTAGCGTCATCTTGATTTTAAAAGAAGGGGGTGGTGGCATGCTAATCCTGCTAACAACTTAGCTTCCAACAAAAAAAGTACATTTGAGTAGAAAAAGTTTTGCTTGGTACAGTTTTATCTTCACCATAATCACATTAATAATAGCAATACTGAACATGCAAGCATTTCCAGGCAACGTGACTCCCAGAACCTGGGGTGTCACCCTTACACAAGAATATTCCAACCAGCAGTGAGCCTCTGTACCTCATAGTGTGTCTCCTCTGTCCCTGGCTCTTGCCCTGACGTTCCTACCGCTGTTCCAACATAGCACCCCACCCCATCACGACTGCTGCCCGCCCAGGGCCCTGCCCCTCGTACTCCACAGCACGCACACTGCGCCACGCAGCACACTGCGCCACGCAGCGCACTGCTCGCCAAGCGCATCCCTCCAATCCCGCGCATGCGCGCTCGGGAAGGTTCCGCCATGCTCTTCACACATTATCGCAGGCCACCAATAGTGCCTGGCGTACAGCAGGAGAATCAAATATTTGTGAACTGAATGACTCCTAGGCTGTGTCTATTTATTCAGAAACCTATCGCATGAGCCTCCCAAGATACGGTCTGTGCGCCTCCGTAATGACACACTCCGCCCAGTGAGGGAAGACGCGCCCCCGGGTCTCCCCAGCAACGCCGCCGGCCGCCTGATGCACCTGCACGCACCGCCGCGCTGCCCGCAGAAGTGCCAGGCACTTCGCGATGCACCTTCTGGCGACACAAGTGTGAGCCCAGTCCCTCTGGTGTAACTTTTTTTTTTTTTATACACAGACTCTCACTAGAAGGTACTGGAGAACTTATGCAGGCACACAGGACGCCCTACTTGCTCCTAGGAGATGGGGGGGGGGGTGCGCGGTAGACCGCACTGTGCCCTTCAAACTCACGCGTGGTAAAGCCTTTACCCCACTGCGCCTGTGTTTGCAGATGGCGATGCTTAACAGCCTTGAAACCCTTCAAAACCCACCCCTCTCCCCCTGGTAAATCCTCCCCACGTGGCTCCCCACAGACCTGTCTCTTCCTCATGCAGAGATCCCCCCTTCAGTAACACAAGTCAGTAGTTCTGGAAAGGTTTTTTCTCTATGTCTTTATAAGCTTCCGTCAATCTAAATATGGGGACACCAATAACACACCTCATAGGCTTTTGTGAAAATTAAACTGACCCATGGTAAAAGTTTAGAGCAGTATGTTTCACAAAGCAAATGCCATGTAACACTGGCTCCTGTTATCAGGAGCAGGATCCTGCCATTTTACTCCCAAAATAACACGATGCAGTGTGTACAACCGGTGCCCCCACTTCGGGAGCCTGAACCACGGAAAGGTCACACAGTTTCAAGTGGAGGAGCCAAGATTCGAAAGCAGGCAGTCTGACTCCAGGGTCTGGCTCTCAACTCAGCGAATGAAAACTCTGCAAAGGTTATTGCTTTTATTACTAATGTCACACTATAATAGGAGCAAAGAAAGCAAAAGTATGCATAAGTCAAGAAAGCAATTTATTTTTCCTTTCCAGTGCTGTTCTTGTAAGGTCTCATCAGTCATCTAGCAGTAAAACTATAATTCTATCTGCTTATTAAAAAGAATGCTTCTTTGTGTACACTAAAAATAGCTGCTATCCCAATATATTCCTGACAGTGTTGAGAAGTGCTGAGGAAATGGTTCACATTTCTGACTCCTCTGTGAGTCAACACCGTCCACTGATAACAATGAGGCAAGTCTACTTTGCTCTTTCTCTCTGTTGGCAGCAGTGGCCTCTCCCCCCTCCAAGCAGTGTCTCAAGTCTTGTGCAGGGAAGAATGAGTGCAGCAACTGCCCATAGAATTCACATTATTTTCAAGCACACGTGTAAAATTCACTAAAATGGCAACATACATACGCATTCTCTGACCCCCGATTCAGTTGCATCAGAAATCAAAATCAATGGCAAATCTTATTTATGGGTAAAAAAATAAAATAGCTAAAAATGACAAAATATGTAAAACGGAATGATAAAGAACACCTTCAGGTAAAAACGTACGAAATTCAAATAAAGCACCATGTAGTTAGATTTACTACCTAGTAAGTACAATTTTTAAAGAGAAAAGACCAAAACTTTAAGTATCGCTTTTAAGAAGTTTTTTAAAAAATCAGTAGAATCAACCCAAAGTAGAAGAATGGAAATAATAAGCGCAGAAAATAATAAAACAAAAAGCAAATGATAAAGAGGATGAATAATCTCAAGGTCAAAACATTTCTTTAAAAAAAAAAGTCAAATTGACTAACCTCTTACAAAAAGAGAAAAAGGAAAAAAATGAAAATACAAATAGACAACAGACAGCAGAAATGGAGAGGAAACACAAGTACAGAGGTACCACCTAGATTAAACATAATTTCTTACGAATCACTTTGTGCTAACTGATTTGGACATATGAGTGACATGAACAAATTCCTGAAAAGTGAAACTCAAAAGAACTGAATCAAAAAGAAATAGAAAACTTGGATTCTTTCAACACGCATTAAAGAAATTATATCAGTAGTTAAAATGCCACACCCATATGATTTTATAGGCTTGTTCACCCAAACAGTCAAGAACAAAATAAGGTTGGTATTACAGCAAGTACTCAATAGTAAAAGAGAAGTGGGCACATTCCTCAACTCATCTTGTCATGGAATCTAACCTTAATACAGAAATCTGACAAGAAAAGAATGACAAAGGACAATTGTAGGTCAAGTTTACTTAGGAAGATAAAATGCAAAATAACAGAGCATCAAGACATACATGCTAAAACATTTTAAAATCTCCGAAACCAAAATACATTTTACCATCTAAGACACTTTATAATCATCATTTGCCACTTAAAAAAATTAATATCCTTGAAATAGGGGTGTGTGTTACATAAATGGCATTTTAAGTTTGAAAATAGAACTCTGACAATTAAGGATAAGAATAACTCATAACCAACTTGAGTTTATCCCAAGAATGCAAGGTCAGTGTAACATGAAAACATCAATTAATGTATTTAATGTAACTTTTGCCATTCACAGAAGAAAACTTACTTGATTATCTCAAAAGAACAGAAAATCTTTTGATAAAATTCAACATCATTAAAAAAAACCAACAAAAACTCTTAGCATGCTAGGAACATTAGGGAACTTCCTTAACCTGATAAAGGTGTCCACAAAACACCTATTTACATTGAAAGCATTTCCTGTAGGATTTGGAACAAAACAAAGATGTCCATTATTACTACTTCAACACTGTAAGTCCAAGCTAGTACTGTATGGCAGGAAAAAGACATAAAAGGATTAAGGATAAGCAAGGAAGAACAAAAGTGTCATTGTTTGCAAATGTTATCAATGTCTTCATATAAATAATCTAAGAGACTTTTCCAACCAACTATTGAGATTTGTTGTAAAATGATAATATTTAAGACAAAGTTTTTTTAAGGATGTCACATAAATGGAATTACACAGTACGGAACCTTCTGAGACAGAAGTCTTTCACTAAGCATGATGGAGATTCATCCAGGCTGTTGCCATCATATTCCCTGCTGAGCGGTGTTCAGCAGATACAAGTGCCACAGTACTCTCATAGCAACATTTAGACTCACGTTTGATCAAACATCTAGTTACTGTGGCTTAGCCAAGTTGACATGTAAAATTAACCAAGAAGTAATTACGACAGTGTGGTATTTGTGAAGGGTAAATGTATAGATCAGTTGGATATAACAGAGGATCCACACAAATATGGACAATTGATTTTTGAAAAAGGCTTAAATGCAGTTTATTGAAGAAAGGATGCTTTTTCCAACAAATAGTATTTATTGAAACAACTGAACAGCTATATGCAAAAAAAGAGGAAAAAACCCTGTGTAAACTTTACATTCTACATAGAAATAAACTCAAAACAGCTTACAGCTGTAAGTGTGAAAATATTGCACTATCTTAATTACTTCATGGTTAACTTCATGTGTCAGCTTGGTCAGGATACAGTACCCAGATATTTGGTCAGAGTCTAAATGTTGCTGTGAAACTGCTTCCTAGAAGAGATGAACATTTAAATCAGCAGATTTTGAGAAAAGCAGATTACTCTCCATAATGGGTGGGCCTCTTCTAATCAGCTGAAGGCCTTAAAAGAAAAAAGATTGATGTTCCCCCAAGGAAGAGGGAATTCTGTCTGTACACTGCCTTCAGACTCAAGCTGCAACCTCAACTCTTCCTGCTGGCTCACCCTGCAGACTGGACTGGCCAGCCTCCACAACTGCTCGTGCCAGCTCTTTCAATATATCTGCTATTGGTTCTGTTCCCCTGGAGAAACCTGGCTAATACCAGCGCTAGAGCTTCACAGCAAGTCTTATAGCTGGATAGTGCGTTTCCTCCAACTTCATTCTTTCTCAAAATTCTTTTCTCTTTTCTAACTCACTTACCTTTTCATATGAATTTTAGAATCAGCTTGCCTATATCTACAAAAAACCCTACTGAAATTTCTATTGGGACTGAGTTAAATCAATTTGGGAAGAACTGACATCCTTACTGTGTTTAGTACTCCAATCTATGAATATATCTCTCCACTCATTTAGGTATTTCTTGATTTCTTTCATTGGTGTTGCAGGCACTTTGAAGACTACAGTTTTGTGTACTTTAGGTTTTATCTAAATATTTCATTTTTTTGAAGCTACTGTAATGGCACTGTTTTAATTTTGGTTTCAAATTATCCACTGCTAGCTTATAAAAATACTGTTTTAATTTATGTACATACTGTACCCTCAAGGAGGTAGTGCATTACTCCTTAAGTGTGGGCTGTACATTGTGACTTCCTTCCCAAGAGGACAGTATGGAAAAGGGGGAAAAGTAACTTCACAATTAAAACAAAGCAAAACAAAACGAAACACCTCTGACAGACACGACCTCAGCCAAATTAAGGCTGACGTCAACAATGATAAGCCTTACGGCAGCACCTGCGGTAATGGAAGGGGTAGGGAGGATGACAGGTTAGGGGCCAATGATACCTTAAGTCAGCTGAAAACATGATTTAAGTTGAAGACTGTATGTCTTCAATTTCATTTGTTTCTTGTGTTCCTAGAAAAAGTGCTAACTCCAGAAGACATGCTGGAAATTTCAGCTAACAGGTATTGACAAGATGTCTGTCTCTCTGTGATCAATGAAATCAGTGATACCTTCTTCATGACTTTCAAGTACACTAAGATACAACCCTTGAGGTGCCTCGTGAGTATGTGCAGTCGTCAACAGCCTCTACTACAACCCTCACACCTGCTACCTTAGTGTAAAGATTCCAGAAGGCAGAGTTCCCTTACACCGCTCTCTGGGAAGCTTCCCATAATATGTGACAATTTCCTTAGGGCTTTTGAAAGAAAAAAAAAAAAAAAAAAAAAAAGCTAATTTGTTACCAGGGCATTGAAAATATAACATTTTGGCTCGGATTCAGATGCCATACAACGATTACACATGACAACTTTAATGGAGGAGGAAACTTCATTTCTTGGCCACATTTAGAAATTCAAATACCTTTGTTAAAGGTATTTCAAAAGCAAAACCTGTATTTCCACCACCCCTGTATCTCCAGGTTCCTCCTGTTACAGGATGATATCATACTTCAGTTGGAGCCTACAGTAAGGGAGAAAAATCTCAGATATGACTATAAAAAAGCAAATGTAGCATAAAAACATTTTCCCATATTGGGTTCCACAGGAACTGGGAAATGTTACCAAAAGTCAGACAGACAAACAATAAGCCAGCTTCCACTAAGAAACAGAAGGCAGCTTTCTGTCTGCTCTTTTTTTCCCCTGCAAATTAAATCTCAGCCTGGTTTTAGCAACTTCCAAGGAAAAACCAGGATTTCCAATCTTGATTAATCTAGACTAGCCTCTGTGCCCAGGAGGCTGGCTATCAACCCTCAAAAGTCTCCTTAGGCAACCTGCATTTACACTATTCTTTCACTGCTCCTTGGGTTTCACATTGTGTGTGTGCGTTTCCAGAAGATTTTATGTGTTTAAGGATATACTTCTGGGGATTATTTCTATAGTTCGTTACTAGAGAAGTTCCTCTGAAAATAGCCAAGCAATCTTGAGAAAGAGGAACAAAGCTGGAGGTATTATGCTTCCTGACTTCAAATTATACCACAAAACAATCATAATCAAAACAGTATGGTACTGGCACAAAAACAGACACAAAGATCAACGGAACAGAATAGAAAGCCCAGAAATAAGCCCAGGTACATATTACTCTGTGGAAAAGGGCGCAAGAATATAACAACCAGGAAGAGACAGTCTCTTCAATAAGAGGTGTTGGGAAAACTGGCCAGCTACATGGAAAAGAATGAAACTAGACTATTTTCTCACACTATCCAAAAAAATAAACTCAAAATGGATTAAACACTTAAATATAAAACCTGAAACGGTAAAGCTCCTAGAAGGAAATATAGGCAGTGTGCTCTCTGAAACGGGTCTTAGCAATTATTTTTTTCGATCTGTCTCCTCAGACAAGGGCAAGAAAAGCAAAAATGAATACATGGGACCACATCAAACTAAAAAGTGTTTGCACAGCAAGGGAAACCATCAACAAAATGAAAAGGCAACCACTGAATGGGAGAAGTTACTTGCAAATGATAGGTCTGAGGGGTTAATATCCAAAATATGTTAAGAATTTACACAAATCAAGATTAAAAAAAACCAATCTGATCAAAAGTGGGCAGAAGACCTGAACAGGCATTTTCCAAAGAAGACACACAGATGGCCAATAGGTACATGAAAAGATGCTCAACATCACTAATCGTCAAGCAAATACAAATCAAAACCACAATGAGAGATCACCTCACCTGCCAGGATGGCTATCATCAAAAGGACAAGAAACAATGTACTGGAGAGGATGGAGAGAAAAAGGAACCCTAGTGCACTTCTGGTGGGAATGTAAATTGGGGCAGCCACTATGGAAAACAGTACAAAGGTTCCTCAAAAAGTTAAAAACAGAACTAGCATATGATCCAGCAATTCCACTCCTGGGTATTTATCTGAAGAAAACAAAAACACTAATTTGAAAAGATAGCTGTGCCCCAGTGTTCACTGCACCGTTGTTTACAATAGACAGGACAGGGAAGCAGCCTAAGGGCCCCCTGATGGATGGATGGATGGATAAAGAACACGTGATATGTACACATATGTAAATAATTCAGCCATCAAAAAAGTGAAATCTTGCCATTTGCAACAACATGGATGGACCTGGAGGGTATTACGCTTAGTGAAATAAGTCAGAGAGAAAAAGATAAATGCTGTATGTTTTCACTTCATATACGAATTCTAAAAACAAAACAAACAAACAAGTATAACAGAAACACTCCCAGATACACAGAACAGACCAGTGGTTGCCAGAGGGGAGGGGGTGGGGGGATGGCTGAAATAGGTAAAGGGGATTAAGAGGTACAAAATACCAGTTGTAAAATAAGTCACAGGGATGTAACGTACGGCACCGGGAATACAGCCAGTAACATCATAATAACTTTGTATGGTACGTAATGTATAAAATTATCAAATCACTGTTATACACCTGAAACTAATATAATACTGTAAGTCAACTATACTTCAATTTTTAAAAAAAGACAGTTTTATGGGTTTATTTATCATTTTATATGTGAATCATACAGACCACACTCTGTGATGGAATATTCCAGAATGATCAGCCTCTGATACTTCCAATATCCTCACTCCCTGTAACCATTCCAGGCTTAGCCCAGGCCACTGTGTCTAGGAAAGTCAGCCAGAAGTCATCTTTTGCTTCACACCTAACATCTTACCAATCAGTCCCTGGAAGCAAGAACTGGTTACAAAGCAAAGGTGGTGAGTCTAGTCTTGAACACATTAAAGTGATCTGAAGGTTACATGTATAAAATAATCCCTTTTTTAAAAAAGTCTAGAAGAAAAATTATGAATATTTTCCCATTCTTCACACAGAAATAGGCTATCTAGGCATTTTATAAAACCCAGAAGCATAAAAGACTGGGCTTTTCCAACCACATTTGTCTTAATCTGGCCCTACACGGTCTCCGTGCACCTGAACTGTGACCTTCGTGTGCAGAGAGCAGACAAAATGGAATGTCCAAGGTTTTTGTGTTCTGTCTTGAGAAGAAATACACATGTACAGTTTCTGAGAGAACATATGGGGTGGTGAATGAGAAAAGAATAAGCCAGAAGTCAGAAATTCATACTAGAATTCTGATTCAGGTGTCTCTCAAGAAACAAAAAGTGTTACAAACTCATGAGATGGAGGCACCATAATTCTTTTCATGCCTCAGTGAGAATCTGAAAAATAAAAGAAATGTTTGTGAAGAATGTTTTCAGTTTCTCGGACATGAAGTGCTATAGAAGGCAAACGGGAACTTGAGAAATGATCCATAAATAAGTTCTCTTCAATCTATTAATCTGGCCCAAAAAACCGGCCACACTGGGATAGTTTGCAAAAAACTTCCAATTCCTAAGAAAATGAATTAAAGTTACCAACTATTCCAAACAGAAGCTTCTTGAAAAACATTTCTTAATTTTTAAAAAACTTCAAATGCCCACCACTGAGCCAGATGGTAAAGAGAATTTAAAAAGGTAAGCTTTACTCCCTGCCCTTGAGGAACATGAAGGTAACGTCACCGGAAAGGCCAGACGTCTTCGTGAAGCAGATGAAAAGCACGCGTGATGAGGCTCCGTGCGCCTACATGCTGTAATTAACAGGACCAGAGAAATGTATCCATTGAATCATTCATGAGTCAGCAAACGCTTCTCGAGAGCCTGAAACAGGCTGGACACCCAAGCTAAGTGACGGGCACACAGGCGGAATGACAGCAGTTGTGACGGTAACTCCAACAGCAGCTCCTTACTGAATGACGGCGGTGTGGCAGGCTCTGCGCTGAAGCCCTCTGCACGATCTCATGTCAGCTCCCAACAATCCTCTGAGGCTGGCATTGTGCAGAATATCCCCATTTTTCACATTATAAACAATGAGGCTCTAAGAAACTGGGTCAAATAGATCTGATTTTGTTTCAGACCCTGCTCACTCACAAGCTCAATTACTCTCAACCTCAGTTTTCTTCATCTATGTAATATAAAAGCATCAAGTGATATTGTTATGTTGGCACCAAATGGATCAGAGTTAATACCAAGTACACAGAAGAACCAGCAGTCAAACTCGGGTCCATCAGATTCCAAGGCCTACATTCCAGAACCGCAACACTACAGAGAGGGCCAGGAGTGAGGTTTCTGCTGCAAATGAAAGCTTTTGTTCTGAAGCTGGTTTAAACAGTAAGAAAATCTATTACCCCACCTAACACAAGGATGGCTGGGGACACCAGGGCTGACTGTTTCAGTGTCTCAATGACGGCACCAAGGACCTCGCCTTGTCCATCCCTAGTCCAGCATCCTCGTGCTGGCTTCATCCTTAGGCTGGCAGCAGGCAGGGGCCACAGCTTCAGGCAAACAGCACCGAGCAGAGCAAGAAAAACTGTCTCCTTCTCCAGCTTTCTTCCAGCTTCAAGTGGACTTCCCCTCACCTCTCACTGGCCTGAACGGGCCACGTGTCCGTTCCTGAACCAGTCTTCAACAAATGGGGTGGAATTCCTACAACTGCCATATACTAAGTGCCTGGGATAGAATGAAGAATTAAAAGATGTACCTAAGGAGACTGAAAACGTAAGCTGTCTCTTAACGAATCCTTAAGACGTGGCTTATAAGGGGGAGGGAGACAAGAATTCCAAGTGGGGTGAGTGGAGAGCTGGAAAAACGAAACAGATGCTGGCCAGAGAAACGCGCTCTCAGACCACGAAGGAAGTCCAACGTGGAGTCACACAACCGCTGGTGTTAGGCAAGTAAGCACCCATTTGAGCCACCAAGTTTAGAGCAATAAAGACCTGAAATACTAAAAATACACACACATTCAACCTTGCATCTAATTCAAAACGCAACTAATCTTACAGTACAGGAAATAACAGAGAATCTTGGTACAGCATTCTGCTTCCTTCTTACAATTCCTTCCCCACTGTCACACGTAAATAAAAATAAACCAGTGTGTGCATACATAGGCCACGGAAGACTTTCCAAATCACAGTTATTTTTCATATTCATGCAACCAGGTTTGATGTAAAAGCTAAGAGTACAGTAATATGTAAATCCTAGAAAGTTCTAAGGAAATTGCTTGTTTCATCTCCCAACAGGTCCCCTGCTATTCCGAAGGAACCTCTAGTTTAATTTGTCTTGAAAATGACAAGAGTAGGTAGAAAGAACATCACCTATTTACCTTCATGCCCTATTTTGAGGCAGGTACTGTATATTCGGAGGAACCCCAGGATGCCTGCTGGGTTGGGGAGGGTATCGGGGTCATTGCACCTGACACCCTTCTCTGCCGTAATAGGATTCCAGAGGATCAGATTTGTGAACAAGCTCCCAGGAGCAAGCCTCCACTACTGAACACGTAATCCTGGATGCGCAGCACCAGCACCATCTCTCAGACAGTCCGTAACAATAACCAGTTCTGGTGAACAGTGGACAAAAGTGATCTGACTACCCGAATGGACAAGATGGTGGCTACTCAGGTACTCCGAGGACGGACGGGCCCACAGAGATGGTCTCTGCAGAACTAGAAGAGAGTGGACGGCTGGAGGAACTGACAGGGCTGGGACTAGGGTGACGCAAGCCATGGTTCTGGGGCACAAAACGAAAGGAGGCATTCACTCTCGGGTCACGCAGCACGATGCCAACCCGCACCTGCACCGCAGGAGAATGAGAGTCTCCTCACCTCTACCCCGGGCCCCATCTTGTGAGATGCCTTGCCTCAGCCCAGTCTGGCCCTGGACGCAAACAGTGCCAACTGTATGCATTCACTGCAGTCCTCAAGGCCTCCCAAGCCGCTGCAGCTCAGAACATGACACGCTGCTTCTCTCTCCTCCTTCGGAGGGAGGAGCATGGGAATGAGCGTGAGTTCTGCTGGAGCTGAAGGCAAACACACACCTACAGACTGGAGTAAATTCAAACAAGAAGTGCACCGAATTTTCTACTTCGACATTAAAAAAATTCATAAAAAGGCAGACTGAGTATGAAAAGTTTTCAACAGGCTTAACATTATGTAGGGGCAGGAAGGAGCAAGAAAACTAGACAATACTATAAAATTTCAAGCCCAGTATTATATGATGCGAGACCAACAAAAATGTCTTTAATTTTAATTTTCTTTCACAACTGAACATACAAACAACCGTCTCATCAAATGAGCATTTGACTGAAGGGAAGGATTCATCACACTTTCACTGATATGAGCATTTTCAAATTGTCCTTTAGCATTCATTTTTATAAAATAACAATGAATTTATTTAAAATATTTCAATAGTTATGAAAATAGTGTCTCAATGGCTACAATACCAAAGCAGAGTAGCTGTCAGGGCACACCCACACACAGCTAAAAATGTCTGTCAGATAATCTGAATTCAGCCTCTGAAGGCAGACTTCAAGGTGCCCCGGGACTGTGAGTCATTTGAAAATAGAACTGGCAAAAACAGAGGATGCACCTGTATCTTCCAGGACACACGCCTTGTTTCAGGTAAGAGCTTCCAGCCCTGAGCCATCGGGGCTTGAGGGAGACGGAAGGGAAGACTGATTCTAGACCAGCCTCGCTCCCCTTCCCAACGTCTTCCACAATCAAAAGTAGCCCAGATAGTCCCATGTCATCTCCAAACACCTTGGCGGGGGGGGGGGGGGGGTAGCACTAGGGACATTTCCTGCACTTGGGATGACTTCTTTGACCACACATTGCATCAGAAAAATTTAGTGTGTCTAGTAATTTCTAAGTTTTTGTGGAGAAGTTTGAGCTACCATAGATTCTAAATTCTGACATAAGAGGAATTCAAAACTGAATGCTGATGAGTAAGTACAAAATAACCATGAAATCATATTTCAGAAGCTTTGATACAACTCAAGGGGTGATCAGTAATCTGTACAGGAAGAAAAAAAGTTTTCCTCAACCCTCTGAGGGTTCCCGGCAGGGTCAAAAAATTAAACTGACAATGACAGATTCACAGGAGAAGAGCACACAAATGTATTTAAGGAGTTTTATGTGACACGATAGCCTTCGTAGGGAAAAGAAGACCCTAAGAAACAGACCTATGTGTTGTTATGCCAAGTCTGATGGAGCGTGGACAGTCATGGAAGAATATGACAGTTAAGAGGTGTGCTTGAGCTTATGGGAAAACAAGAATATTCACAGCTTTCCCTGCTGGTACTAATGAATAGTGAAAATAAATTAAGCAATCTCAAGAAAGCACAAAAAATGAAAAACAAAACGGAAGGAGTAAAAAAATACAGAAAAGTACTGAATTGGAAAAATAGTTAATAACAACAAAGTCAAGAGCTGGTTACTTTAAGAAGAAATACACAGATAGCTGAGTGATTAGGTAACCTAAACTGGAGAGGGAAAAAAAAATGGCAAAGTACAAATACACTAAGCAATAATGAGAACAGGAAAACAACCAGAGATACAGTAGAAAGGAAAAGAATGTTAAAGGATTATCTCGTCCAATAAATCGAAAAATGCTGATGATTTTCCAGGAAAATAAAAATACCAAATTGATCCCTGAAGACGGAAAAATCTAATCAGTCACATAGCTACCAAAACAGTTATCCAAGAACTAATCCCCCAGAAAAAGTATGAGATCAAACGAGTCATGAATGTGAACGCTACCAAGCTGCAGGGAACATAAAATTTCAATGATGGTTGAACTGCTCCACGGAAAACAGGCAGAGCTTCCAAATTCTTTTCAGGAAGTCAGCATAATATTAGAACCAAAATCTGATCAAGGGAGCATTAAAAGAGGGGAAGAAAAAAAAATCAGAAAATTAGACTGCTCTTACAAATATTAACATAAAAATCCTAAATAAAACACTAGCTGAGAATCCAGCAATCCAGTTTTAAAAAAATGACCAAGTGGGCTTTATTCCAAAATTCAAAATTAGGAAATTAATAAAACTCATTATATTAATAGCTTAAAGGACAAACTCTCTCTACATAGTCAAAAGGCTTGTGAAAAAATTCAAAATGTGTATTTACTATGTATCAAAAAAAAAAAAAAAAGAGACAAATGAACATCATGTCTACAACACTAAGATTTAGGGAATAATATCTTACCATCCCTGCCTTCAAACATAAAGAATTAAAGATACATTTCAGGACAGACTCCCTTATATCTTTCCCTTCCCAGAGGACATGGCAATCCTAGTATCAGGGATAGACCACTCCTGTTTTTAAATCTTGACTATATATGTATCCATAAATGTTATACACTCTAGTTCTGTGGGTTTTTTAAAATTTACATGAATGTTATACTATATATATATAGTATATGTGTGTATATATACACATACGTGTTATACTATATATTAATTATATATTATGATATATTATGATGTATATAATGGTATTAGGATGTTATACTATATATAGTATATGTATCGATATATAGTATATGTGTCTATATATATATATATATATATATATATATATATATATATACATACACTTCTGAAACTTGCTTTGCTTCTCTAAACACTATCATCAAGACTTATCCATGTTGATACACATAAAAAGATTCTAGTTCATTTATTTTAATGCTGTATAGCATTCCATTCTATAACTAAACCATGAAAGTTGTTTAATACAATCCCCTATTGATGGATATCAGGATTATTGCCAATTTTCTGCTTTTTTAAGTTATGTTACAATGAACTTGTTTGTACATACATACATACACCCGTGCAAGACTTTCTCTAGGATATACTAAATGGAATCTTGGGCTACAGGAAAGCAAATGTTTAATCTGACACACGTCGCCAGCCCCTATCTCAGTAGTATTACTGACACACTTCTATCAGCAGTGAGGAAAGCTCCCACTTCCCCACATTCTCTGTCTGTCTACCCAGCTCTGCCATTACGGTGTGAAGGCAGACACCGGAGCGTACACGCACGAGCGTGGCCGTGTCCCAGCACGACTGTATTATGAACACTAAAACTGGAATTGTATAGAATTTTCACTTCTTCTTTTGATTTTTTTTTAATCATTTAAAAATCTAAAATCCACGGTTAGATCACAGGCCATTAAAAAGAAAACAAATAGGCATGGGCAGGCTCTGGCCCCCAGACCACAGTTGGCTAACAATTGCCTTGGAACAGTTCTCACTGAAACAAAAGAAGAAAGGTATTTTGTGTTTAGGTGATGGTCACTGCATAAAACGTCTTAACTTTTCAACTAATTGTGTAACTAAATCAAGTAACTGGATCATGCTTAAATTACTTTACCTGGCAAACCTGAAAGATGTAGATACCAGAAATATTCCTTGCACTGACAACCGACAGATCACAGACATTTTCTGCCTCTCTATTAGGGCAACAATGATCACAAACAATTACCCGTATCAACAGTCTCATTGTCTTCCTTCACAAAATGTTAAGTTTTTCAAATGTGTTTTATTTGTTCCATCTATCTTATATCAGAGGAATTTAAGAGAACTTCTCCCAAAATGTAGACAAGGTAAAATTAAAATATTAAACATGAATGAAGATTTAGGGATATCATAATTTTAACAAACACTCTCTCGTTATAAACATGAAATATTTGAACTTTTCTCTGTAAAGAGGTTTTTATTTAAATAAACAGTAAATTAAGCACATAATAATAATACAGTGGCCCCAAAGTAACTATATAAAATACAAGTCTTCTTCCCCAACTTGTAGTCTCACTCCCCAGAAGTAGCCACTAATAAAGTTTCCTTGTTCAAGACCATTCTAGCTGACAAACGTCAGGATGAGTGAGTTTATGAGTGAGTGTGTGTGTAACTCAAACGGAATCACAGCAGAGATCCTCGCATCTCAGTACGCACACCCTTTTCCTTTTCAAGTCACAGTATTTAATTCATTCTATATGCCATGATTATTTAACATGAATAAAGGTGTTTTTCAATAAAATTTATATATACACATACACACATCCCTTAAGGCAGTTGACTTTGTGACCCTGGAAATTCAAAAATAATTTTGTGTTTTCCAACAAGTCTCTTCATACTCCTCTTCAAGAACGTAACAGAGAAACCAGCTTTCCTGTTTTTTCTTAATCCCCAAATTATTAATTAACTTAGAAGGATTTAATCTTAAAGTAGTAAAAATATCCTTTTTATACTTGCAAAGGTGACTTTTACCTCCATAGCGAGGACGTCACTTCTGGTATCTCGATGAATCCAGAGGTTAAGATGACTTCTATTTCCATTGTGACTTTCTTTAAAATTCATCAACAAACAAGTTCAAGTTCCTTGGATGGACTGCTTAAGAACTATATAATTATCACTATGGATGAATAACAGAATAAAGAATTCTGGAGTTAAGTATGGGCCTTGGAACAAGAATTGACAAGAATGGAAAGGAAATGAAGTTCACACATGAGACACAGGGTTTTCTATGATTTACACACAAAAACCTTCCTAAAGGAGTTAAGCGAATATCCGTCTTAAATAAACACTACATGCTCATTTAAGTTCTCGCTTTTATCCCAGAGTATCTTTTTGAATTAACATCCTAACATTGTATCTGTGTTTTTAAAACTAGCATCTTAAAAATACAAAAATCCAATTTAAATTTTCAAAATTAGAGAAGACTTTTGTTTCAAAAAAGAAATCACTGTTTTCCAACACAAATCTCTGTCTTCCGTTCACGGACGGCTACCCAGAGGTGCGCGTGTGAGGAGGCGACGGGCCCCTCTGAAGGTGCAGGACTCCGCGGGTTCTCCTGAAACCTTAAAGAAGAAAGTTAGGTTTTCTTCCTGCAGACTGTGTGAAGGGCTAGTGCTTCAGGGCTTGCTCTCCAGAGTGAGCTGGGAAGAGGCGAGAATGCAGGATGGGGACAAAAGGCGTCTCTTCCCGGAGTCCTGTATTCTCAGAGCGAGAATTAATTACGTTATCACCAGAAATCCCTAAACCGGCCGTTCCCAACCCTCGTGCCCCTACCGGGCGAGCCGGCTCCCGCAGCCCGGCGAGGTCCCAACGCCCTTCTGCAGAGTGGACTCGTGGAAATCCACCAGCAGCCGCCCCTGCGGGGCCGGGGCGACGCTCCGGACCCCCTGCAAACGGGCCGACCTGTGTGCTTTCCTGCCACCGCTAATTCGGATAAACACAGCTAGTTTAAACAGCACAAAGACGTATAATCAGAAATCATACAAGAGAACCAAACAGCAGGTCTAAGCAATCACCGGGAGTCAGTAAAATTTAGACTGCAGCAGGCTGGAGGGCAAAGAAACAAATACCATCAGGACAAAAGAAGTCTTGTAAGGAGGCAAAGTGTCGTGTGGGGAGTACGAGAGGCGAGGTTTTTCAAGACAGAACGTTGGGAAATTTCAGATAAATCATCGGTTTTCTATGCAAACCACTACACACACGGCTTCTTTTCGGCCACAATAGTAAAGCCAGTCAGACGACTCAACGCTTGGCTACTCGGCTGCGCCCGCAGTCTTTCCTCATTTGAATAGTATTTTAGGAATGTTTTGTCAATGTGTCGGATGATTATTCACTTCTGCCGCCTTCTTCCCTTCACTGTGATAGTTGTGGTCATAGTAGCAATTTATTTTATAGGCAGAGCATTCACAATATCAAATGACGACCTTTTTTTTTAACCTGTTAAAAATTCATATATTTATTTGCCCACAATTCCTTTAAAAAGGAAGGTTAACTTTAACAACTGTTGCTCATAGCAACACAGGAACAAAACATTTTTTACATGCATAATCTAAGCATTTAATTAAAATTCACAAACTTGGATCTCAAACCGAGTCAAAAAGTAGAAATGTAAGAATACTAGATTCCCAAATAACAACAGATACACAGTATGTTGTTGAGCTATCACAAAGACAAAAGGAGGGGGTGGGCAGCAACTTGTGACAGGGATAAGGAATGCACAAGTTTAAAGATTCCTTTACAACCACCGCTTTAGTGAAGCGCTCATACTCTTCCAGGCATATAAGTAAATTAAACAAAAATACACCACACTCCCAGTTTCCAAGGCCAGAGCCTGAATCCAGATCTAAGGAGTGTAAAGCAAACGCTAATGTAGCAATTTATAGAAAGAGATGGTTTTCCCCCCAATACTTAAGCTCAACTACAAGTGTCAAGATTAAAAAAGAATTCCCATCAAGGTCTGTAATTTATACACTTGCAAAACCAAGGCATTCTCAGACAACTGATTGCCCACCAGGGTTTAAAGCAGTGAAAAAGACAGCGTCCTATTAAAGAATCTAGAATCTAGAATCCATTTAAAATAATCAGTTCACCTGTTCTCAAATGGGAGTTGGGGTCTGGGGGGTGCAGGGACTGTGGATGGCACATTTGGAAAACAGTGGTTCCACAGAAGCCTGGATTGGGAGACGGCTGTGGTACAAGGTCAAAGGGTTTTAGAACCAGAAGGCAAGGATAGAAAGGATTTATAGCACATCAGATCTCAACCTCTGAAAGAACTTAACGCACTGGAATAAGGCAGAAGTGATAGTCAGATCAACCTTTAACTGAGCACCTAACACGCACAAGACACTGCACTGGGTCCTGTGGGGCGCACACATAAACAAGAGTGCACACAGCTTAACCAAGGGCAGCCTACCAACTGGTTTGGGAAAAGAAAGAATAAATTCTGAAAAAGTAATGGTTCAATTTGAAGAGTCAAGAGAGGATCCATTCAGTTTTGATGCAGATGCTAAAACAGGCGCCATGAGAAATAAGGCACTGGAGGATTACGTGTGGCTGGGCTGCCAAGGAGGCTTCGAGGGCTGAAACTCAGGCTAAGTCTGGAAGGGTGGCTATGACTTCCAACCTCAAACCCAAGGCCAAGGGCCCTTCTGAGTGGTACCTGGAGGTCGCACAGAGTGAAAAGCCACAGCTTTGAAGTCAGACAGACGTGAGTGAGTTCTGCCACCACCGATTAACAGCTTCGTGCCCTGACACATGCCGCTTCACCTGTTAACCTTCGGTTTCCTGAAACCCCAGTTTCACTGATGGTTCCTATCAAAGGTTTCGTTTACTCAATAAATATTTATCAAGAGCTTGCACAGAACCAGACACTGAAATACAACAGTGAACAACACACACACAGGACCTGCCCTCATGGAGCCTGAAATGACATATGAAGGCTCAACAGATAACATCTGTATCATCATCATCATCATCTTCTTCAGCATCGTCATCTTTAGCACAGTGGTGGGAACTATAACATACATTCCAGTGAGAACAGATACACCATCTTAGCTGGAACAAGGTTTCACAAAAAAACAAAACAAAACAAACCTGACATGCTTCAGTCCCAGGACCTCTTCTTTTCCTTTCTCCCAAGAACCTCACCCCATTCCACAATTTAAAAATACTACCTATGTATACCCAAGTTTAGTACCTCCAGCTCTGAAGCTGTCTCCCAAACTCCAGACTCTATGTCCAGCTGCCTATCAGACACCTCCGTGTAAATGTCTCCACAGGCATCTCAGACCAATAAATCTGAAACAGAACTCTGGATCACTGATGCAACTGGACACCAACCAACCAAATTCCTTCCTTGGCCTTTCCCCATCAGTAAATCCGTAAATCCTTCATTCCTCTCTTTTCTTTATGCCTCACGTATCTAAAGCATGAGCAAGTTCTTTCATTTTTACCTAAAAGACAGGTCCCCAATCTACTGACTACTCTCCATTGCCAAGCCGTCATTCTAGCTGAAGATCTGATTGTTTCTCATCTAATATCACTGCAGTAGCTTCTACGATTCCTTCTCCATAGAGCAATGATCTCTTTTTATTTTTTTAATGGATAAGAACATATCTCACACACACACATACACACACATGCCCCATCATTCCTCCATTCAACTTAAAACTCTCCAGTGGCTCCCAGATGCCCTTAAAATGTTGACAGTCTACAAGGCATACCTGATCAGACCCCCTTTTGACCTCTCTTCCTCCTCTCTAAGACCTTCCTGCCTCTGCCTCTGCACTGCAGTCATGCTGGCTACCTTTCAGGTCCTTGGACACACCGACCTCCCCAGCGCTTCGGGACAGTGCAGTCCAACAGAACTTTCTGCACTGACAGCAATGTTCTCTATCTGTACATGCGGCTACTGCGCACCTAACATGCGGCCAGTGGGACTGAGGGACTAAATTTTTAACTTTATTTCAGTTTGATGAATTTAAATAGCCACATTCTCCTAGCAGCTACCACACTAGGCAGAGCAGGGCCAGGAACCTAACCAGCTCCTCTGCCTGGACTCTTCTGCCTCCAGGTCGTCACATGGATGGCGCTTTCTTAGCCTCCTGTCTCAGCTACGTGTCGGCTCCTCAGAAAGGCCTTTCCTGACCACCCCACTGATAGCAGCTCCCACGGACGCCATTATCAGTCCACTTGTTTATTTCCATCAAGACACGTTCACTACGGTCTTTATAATTTGTCTTCCCCAAAAGAGAATATAAAATTGATCAAAGTAGGGACTTTGCTTATTTGTCCTTCAACGCTACGTCCCCACGATAAAGGTGCTTGGTTTAGAGTGTTTTCAATAAACGTTTGAAGGATGGTTGAATGAACGAGTGAGCCAATGACCAGGAGGCCAAGTCAGTAGAAGTAGGCTGCGGACAGATTATGGAGGCTGCTGGAAGAAGGCAAGGGTCCTTCAAACCCTCACATTTCATTTACATGGGTCCAGGGCTCTGCAGTGTTCCTAAGCGCCCCGTGGGGACAGGCGGTCTAAGCAGAGAGCACAAAGGAACGGTCCACACCGCAAAGCAGGTCTCCATCCTCAGTTGGTTTGGAATCAGTTTCATGAGAGCGTTAGTGATGCAGACACACAGATGCTCCCTACGTTTGAGACATCAGGAAATCTCTCAAGAACGTATCTGTGCACACTCTAAAGTCACACCTTTAGAGGAAAGGGGACCGAAAGGGTGATTAGACAATCAAGTTGGCTTTGCAGTATCTGGATCTGTGGTAGCAAAACAGAGCATTAATATTATGTTAAACATTCAGCCAAGTTAAATACTGGTTTATAGTCGCACTGTCCTCTGAGAAATGTCACTAGCTGTGTCACTTAGCAGAAAAGGGGGAAGGGAGGCAATGAGGGGAAAAAGTAAATGATCTGTTTCTAACAAGTTCAAACACCCTGATAATCAGCAGAAAGGAAAAGAATACACAGTGCAGACAGGATTACTGACCAGCCAAAAGTTAACAAACCTGGACCTATAAGCTGACAAAACTGATACCCCAGGGATACCATGTGCAGTGTGAATTCTACACATTCATTACTGTTGTAATTACAAAGAAAAAAAAATGGCATTTGTACTTATCTCTATTTAAAACCATAACACTAAGGACAACTGTAAAGTTCTGTATTAAATGAAACTGTGTGCTCTTCAAGTCTTTTACAGTAAACACTGTCTAATTGTACTGACTATCAGTGCCACTTAATCAAATGACTCTCGCGTAAGATGAAGCAGTGTCAGGAATGTAATTCCACAGCCTGCCACTAAGTCAGAATTTTCATCAGGCGTTCACAGCACCGTAAGTCAACCTTTCCTGTGACGTGAATTGTCAGCACTCACACGTGGTGCCAGCCGGGGACCACTCCCACCCCGGACACACTAGGAGAGCACAGCTCGTGCAGAAGCAGCAGTGGCGCCGAGGAAAGTCTCTCTGCCTGCCAAACCCCCACACGCTTATTTTTCCAGAAATACCAGGGACACTCATTTAGGTAAAAGTCACCATTAAGTCAAAATAATGCCTGCATTTCTTTAAAATTAAACCTCCTACTTCTAGCCACAGTGAGACCAAAGTAGGTTAAAGGTACACCTCTGTTCAAATTCTCTTACTGGGACCACGGTACCTCCTCCTATGTTACAGCAGTGAAGGAACAGCTCCCAAAGCTTCACTCGGTTACTCTGTTCCAGTGCCACCCATTGTTGTCTTCTCAGAACCGTGATTTCTTTACTGACCTCAGGGTTAACAGTACAGGAAAAATTATTTGCAGAGCCAAACAATTTTAACCGCTCACAGCAGCTTTGGAACACCCACAGCTACGACAGGTCCCAGCTTTGTAAAGATAAGACACGAAATTATTCTCTACCTCCTCATCATCACCAACTTGGTGATTTCATTAAACATTATCAGTACGTCCCAGGAAAGTCAGTGTTTCCAATGATCAAAGCAGTTTACTATAATATTTATACTTGCGAGAGTAAACAAACAACTACGGTACTTCCAAAAGTTTCTTGATTTTTTTTCTTTTAGGTTTTTTGGGTTTTGGTTTTTTGTTTTTTGGGTTTTTTTTTTGCCTGTTTCTCTCAAGTGCTTGTGTACAATTTCAGCTAACTCAGAGAAGAATGGGTCTGGAAAACTTTTAAGTAGCACGCTGCATGTCATCAGAAGAGAATTAGTAAGAGAAACAAGGCAACTCCTCCAATTGCACATCCGGGTCTGAGTCACTTCTGTACAACACTTGCCTTGAGTCCAAGTTATCTGTGGAATCAATGATCAATAAACACGCCACTTTATCATGCAAGATTAATATCTCTTTTAAATGTTTATATTAAATATTTTAAGGACTTTATCATCTTACTTTGTGTCAGAGGTCGGCAAACTTTTTCTGTAAAGGGCCAGAGAGTACATATTTTAGGCCTTGTGGGCCACATACAATCTCGGACACATATTCTTCTTTGTCTTTGTTTTTACAACCTTTTAATGATGTAAGTAAGACTCCTTCTTAGCTGGAGGGCTACACAAAAAGAAGGCTGCAGGCTGGGATTTGGCCCTTGGGCCATAGTTTGCCCACCCCTGCTTATTAAGTATACCAAAAAACCATAATTACATAGTGTGGTCACACTTTGACTAAAGAAAAACACTTCCAACTGTTTTGTGTGTTTTTCTGTAATTTTTTAAAAGTAGACTTTTTTTTTTAGAACAGTTTTAGATTTACAGAAAGAAAGCAGTTAGTACCCAGTTTCCATATGTCTCACACTCACAGGAATGGTACACTTACTAAAGATAATGAACCAGTATTGATACATTGTTATTAACTAAGATGCATACTTTTTATAGATTTCCTTAGCTTTTACCCAATTTTCTGCCCTTTTTCTGTCCCAGGATCCTGCATTTACTCATCCTGTCTGCCGAGGCTCCTCCTGGCTGTTACGGTGTCTCAGACGTTCCTTGTTTTGACGGCCGCGCCAGCTTTAGGGAATACTGGGCAGATACTTTGTGAAATGCCCTCTGTCGAGATTTGGTGGGTGTTTCCCTCATGATAAGACGGGGGTTATGATGTTTTGGGGGAGGAAGACCACAAAGGAAAAAACGCCACCGTCATAACGTCAGACCAAGGGTCCGTCAGGAGGCCAACTCTGCTGACCCTTACCTTGGTCACCTGGCTGAGCCTGTGGTGGTCAGGCTTCCTCCAAATGTTTTTTATTTTAAAAAAACAACTAATAAAAATGATTTTAATTCTTACCATATACCACTAGCTTAAACCTTTTAAACATCAAATCATTTTTAATAAGCTGGCTGTATACATACACACATAGACTGATTCATTCTGTGATTCATATCTAGGCCTCTTAAAATAAAACTTATTTGAGATGAAGACAAAAATTAATATGCACTTTGCCAGTCTATTCTACCTCTAAGTCCTCCTAACTGTTGTTCCCCAGCTGATCAGGAGACACAGAAAGGTGGGTGCGGTGGCAAGGGTTAAAGGTCTAGAATAAAGGGGAAAACGTGGCCACATTAAAGCTGTCAGAACACTGAAGAAGGAAATGCAAATCAACACACAGTAAGATACTACTTCATGCCCACTAGAAGTGCTTAAAGAAAAAGGAAAGAAACTAACAAGTGTCGGTGAGAATGTGGAGAAACCGGAACCCTCAGACGCTGCTGGAATGGAACGGAATGGAATGGAATGGAAACTGGTGCAGCCACCATGGAGGAGTTTGGCAGTTCCTCAAAAAGTTAAATACAGAATTAGCATCTGACCCAGCAACTCCACTTCTAGGTAAATATTCAAGAGAACTGAAAACATACATTCAGATAAAAATTAAACATGAATGTTCACAGCAGTATTATTCATAACAGCCATCAAGTGGAAACGACACAAACGCCCATCAGCTGAGGCACGGATAAACAAAGTGTGGGACATCCATACAACGAATGTTATTCAAAGTCGCAGGAAGACACGAAGCGCTGACACGTGCTACGACATGGATGAACCTTGAAAATACCCTGCTAGATGTAAGAAGCCAGACACGAAAGGACACACACTGCATCATTCTGTTCACATCAAGTGTCCGGTGTAGGCAAAAGCACAGAGACAGAAGGCAGATTCAGGACTGCCAAAGGCAACAGGGGTGGGTGAAGAGCAAGCTCTTAATGGGTATGGGGGTTTCTTTGGGGACTGATAAAAATGTTGAGGAATTACATAATGATCATTGTTGCAGAGCACTGTGAATCTACTAAAAAATATTGATTTGTACCCTTTAAAATGGTTAATTTTCTGTGATGCTTTTTATCTCAATAAAAAATAAATACTTGGGAAGGACAAAAAAACCACTGAAGACATTGAAAACATTCTGAACCTATATATTTGGTAAATCACTTTTTTCTATATAAATTTTAGGATCGAAGACACTGAAAACATTCTGAACCTATATATTTGGTAAATCATTTTTTCTATATAAATTTTAGGATCGCTTGTTCCAGTTCTGTAAGAAATGTCCTGGGTAATTTGAAAGGGATTGCATTAAATCTGTAGATTGCCTTGGGCAGTATGGCCATTGTAACGATATTGATTCTGGTAAATTATGTTTAACCCTCAACTCACTCATACACTGTGCCTTTTAAAATCCCATTCCTCTTCTTTATACTTCTGTGGTAATTTTTCCAATAACAGGAGCTTCAGCAATGGATGATGAAATTAGTCCAAAATTCTAACAAGAAATCAGTTCAACCAATTTCATGTTCATAGGGCTGGAGCACAGACAGACTAGGGCCCTGGCTGGAGGAATTTACACTGCGTTAGGGCTAGCACTGTTTCCCACCATTTCAGTAACGCCCACGTCGGCAAAATGAGGCTGGCCACACTCCTCCAGAGTGGTGGCATCGTTTTCCCACAGACATGGACTCAGGAAGAGTGAGCAACTGCCATCTACAAGGCCGCATCTCCAAGGCCCAGAGGCAGGCGGCGCAGGGCTCGGCGGGCTGCGGGACTTCCACACTTTTCCCTGCACACCAGGGCGTCCCCATGTGAAATTTACATACTGGCTGGCTTGAAGGCCACGTGTCACAGTGGCTGACTAGGTAACTCACAACCTAGTGATTTGCAGCTAAAAAAAAAAAAAAAAAAAGGAAAATTACTTATTTATAAGTAATGGTCTTCCTTGAAAATACAATTATTGTCCTGAGTCTTCTAACAAAATTAAACTGCAAACGACAGACTGCTGAAGTCAGGGAAGAAATCTCAGCCATGTTCTAAGCCAACTACTGCTCACTATAGCAAGCATCACAACAAACTGTTGAAAACAAGAAATACTCTGTTGGGAATTTGGGGAAGACAGCATAGTTTAGTTTAAATTAGTGCTTCCCATAGTGATTAAAAAAAAAACCAAAACTTTCTTTTAAGAACCTCTCCACACTTCAAATACCATAATCATGCAAATAATTCACAGTAACCACCTGGCACCCAGACTCGGACGGAGCTGCTGGAGAGGGATGATGTCCAGTAATCTATGACAAAGCGGTTGTAATTAAGGCTACTGGGGTTGATTTTGCTTTCTTTGCTCTTATAAGTAATTCACATATTTATACTGTTAATCAAATGTAGCATCGTAATTCTCTCATTAATTTTCATCGAACAGGAAAATCAGCTGTTTCTGGGTGTTGATTGTTTTGGGTACAGTTTTTGAAAGCCCAACAATAAGAAAATTGGAAACAAGAGAATAGCTCAACTAGTATTCTTCCATTAATTTAACAACCTTTCTTCATTAACTGACCTAACCAACATTCACTTAACATCTGCCAGACACAAAGGATACAAAGAGCAAGAATAAGCAATTAAGTCTTTTGAAGAGCTTACACTCCAGCAGTAGGTTTAGCAAAATTACTTGCTTTGACTTTGAAAGAAAGACAATACAGAGTTCCACAGAGCCTACTCAAGGGCCACAAACTGGGTGTGGAGAACCAGTTACTCAGTCACAGTGACACCCAGCTGACGTCCTCCTCCTCCTCACTGTCACCCTCCCCGCCCCTCAAGACTTCTTCCCTTCAATTAGAAAGTACAGGTTGCTCAACACCTGACCCCAGCCATAAACCACAGATGGCGGCCTATCAGCCGCTTTCATGCAAAGTCACTCTGTGTGGCGGTAAATCTAAATTCAACCAGGACAGTTATTGTATCCCTGGGTCACGTCCAATCCAAGGAGAGAAAAGTGAACAGAATCCCTCTGGGTGTTCATAAAACCACTCGTCCTGTTTCTGAGGCCTGCTCCTCCAAGAGGCAAATAAATCCATCACCCCACCTTTTTCTCCTATGTTAAATACAGTTTTTTTGTCTTTTCTTTTTTTTTTTTTTTTTTTTTTTGGTTTTGGTTTGTTTTGTTTTGCTTTAATGCACCAGACCATTTGGCCACGGTCTATGGCCCACCATAAACACCAACTGGTGCAGTCAAAGGGTGTACATGGTGAGTAAAATAAGAGGACAGTGAGGGAGGAGGGAGCAGACCTGCAAAACAACAGTTGGCCCAGCTTGGGGTGGGGGGAGCTCCGAGGACTCACGGACAAGAAACCTTCTCCAGGATTGGGGAGGGGCAGAGGAAGGGCAAAGTCAAGCCTGTTACAGTAAAACTGTAATCTATTCAGGTTGACACAGAGCCCTTAACTCTTCCCCAAAGTGAACTTCTAATGTATCCAAGACTACACTGAACTTCCAGGTTCTACCCGGACCAGCACTGTGTTCCATGGGGTTAGCTTGATGTGTCCCCAACCCACACTCCTAAGGCATTCATCCTACAGGGATCACAGATTCCTACAGAGCTGATGGGAACCTTTGAAGACCAGCAAAGACTGGTCAGTCAGCCTGAAAAATCAATCAACCCTGGGCAAGAGATTCTACTCCATCCAAAGACCCTGAGCATGCCCAGGTGTCCAGGAAGTCTAGAGGAATGATAAAGGATGCAGACTCTAGAGTCGGACTATCTGGCTTCAGATCCTGGCTCCACACTCAAGAGCAATGGCAATCGCCCTGTGACTCAGTTTCCCCATCTGTAACAGCACCTACCTCACAGGACTATTGGGAGAAAAATGGCCTCGCAGCTAAAGAGCTGAGCATGGTGGCTACTACACAATAAACATGCTAGCACATCCGCTATCCTCAGGGGCAACCTGAACTATCATCCATCTTAAAACGGAATGACACTGTAACGACCACCCTTTACCTGGGTCCTAACTACAGGCTCCCAAACATCTCTGTGGAGTAGGTGGTATGATCGTCATTTTAGAGTTGCAAACGGAGCTTTCAAGGGGGTTCAGAAAGCTTTCTCAGTTGGTAAGAGGTGGAGCACTGAAAGCTTTGATCACATCCCAGCAGAGTCTGCACTATGTCATCAACCTCCAAAAGCTTAAAAGCATTTTAAAATAATACTTCACTTCACTATTCTAAAATCACTACTTACTGAATAAAATTATGTTCTTGTGAAATTCCCCAGCTTTCCCCCACGACAGCATGATTCCCTACACAATCAGAAATACCTCACAAGTTCTGACAGACCATTAAACAAAGAAAATTATTTTTCTTAACATAAATATGACTGGGTAAAAATCATCACGACTATCTTAATTAAACAGCTTTAAAAGTTCAAAAGTACTGCAGATCTACAGTTTTATCAAGTCAGTTTTCTTTCAGGATTTGTCACTGGATCCTGCAAAAGAAGACGCACACTCTGATTGGCCTGTGTAACATATCTCCTTCCATACGTTTGGTAAGTGTATAACAAAACTGACCAGGGGTAACATTTACTCCAAATAGTCTCTCCCACCATCTCTGATACTATCAGCAAGATACAGACACTTCATTGCCCTAAAAGAAAACACAATCAAATATAAACTAAGAATGTCAATGTTGACTCAGATCTCACATAGTATCTTTTTAAATTCTTTAATACAGAGACCCAGAAATATTCATAACCAGTCAAATTCATAATTACTTAAAGATCCAACAGCTTCAAGGAAAACTGGAATCATCTTAGTCAAAACTGGATTGGTTACCCAGTTTCCTGAAAACAGAGTTCATGATAATTGTTAATCCGTTAACAATTTAAAACAAAAAACATGCTTAACTTGTTTAAGAAGTAGTGATATAGATAAGCCAAGCCATATAATTTTACTTCACTTTCTATTTGCTTTACGCAAGCATTACGTATTCTTGTAATTCTTGTTGGTAAACACGAATGAGATAATAAAATAAGACATTTAATTGAAGCAGAAGAGAATCTAAAAATGCCTAAATATTTCAAGAACGCGTGGCAGTTTCAATAACCTGAAACTCCAAGTATCAGAAAGCAGAAAGAATTACTAGACAGCTGCAAAAGTCAAATATTTATACAGGTGCCTTAAAAGCCACTGTCGGGCGCACACCATCATCACTGACATTTACTATCTGGTAAGTAGTTTCAAAGTGCAATGACTGGCTTGGAGCGTGAAGTTTATGACAACAACTATGTGTGGAGAGACTGTGAAGGTGTGATGCTTGTCATAACTTTCATCGGGCCAGCAACAGGCAGCCAGGCTGGAGCAAGGCGGGGCCTCAGCACAGGTGCCTTTTCTCATTTCAAGAGGGAAACCTAAACTGATACCTTCATGGATAATTTAACAAGGATTGTTTCATAAATTTATAATGTCACTTCCGACTTTCTTATAATTGCGCTTTAATAGCATTCAAAAACAATATTCTTAGGGTAAAAGTAACTGAGAATCTAAGTATGAAACTATTTCAGCTTCAAATTGAGAAAAGGGGGTCTGTTTAATAGGGAGAAGCATCTAAAAAGGTTATAAACCCCTAAGGCCACATTTTATAAACGGGTGGAAACACATTACAGAGATGATAAAAGTCCAAAATTTGGAGTTATCCTTAATGGTATATTATTTAAATTGATAAATAGGAACACCTCCTTAACAGTTTACAAATTGACAATAAGGAAAATCTCCTACTATTCTTATAATAATTCTAACTACAAGAAATTTTCCTTCTTAGGGTAAAAGGAAAGATGGGAGACAAGAGACAACATTTGTGAACACTCAGCTAAACTTCAGCTCCTGAACTTCCTAGATGATGATTTTGTTATGCTTCTCTTCACTTCCGAGTGGGAATAAAAAGTGTGTTGAAAACTACAAGAAATCCTGCTCAGCTCAAGTCAGCGTTCCTCCATAACCAAGGTTCGGTTCCACTGTTCATTAAACCACTTCTTACTTCAGAACGGAATCTGCCTTTTCAAGATCTGGAAAGTCAGTTCAAGTTTTCAGGTGGAGACTTAACATCAGGCAGCAAAACCCCAAATAAGCGTTTCTTAAACTTGAGGGGCAAAGTCAATTACACCCACCACCAGGGCCCTGCGAGGAAGGATGCCCAGGACCCTGTCCACGCTCAGGACCTGCGGCCTGACCCGCGGCGCGCCCCGCCAAGGGCGTGCAGTCAAGGCTGGGAGCCAAGGACGGCCAGAGAGATGCCACAGGTGGCCTGGACGGCAGGTTGGCCCCACCTGGCACTTAGGCCTCCACCAGGAGGCCCCAGGCCCGGCCCCACCTCCCAGGCCGAATGTGCCCTCCAGCCTCACTTTAGGGCGGAGGCGAGCTCGGGCAGGGCTCAGGTGGCCCCTCTGGATCCGTTAACTGGACACAGAGTGCCCGCCCAGGGCGTCACATCCACCCTTCCCTCTGGGCCCGTGTCTATAGGTCCCGGGGCCGTCGAAAAGCGGGCAGGCAAGGGGGCCCTGGAAGGGGCAGCTTCAGCCGGCCCCCTCCAGGGCGCCTCGCCGGCTGACGCAGGAGGACGGTCCCGCGCCTCCTTCCCGGGACACCTCCCGGCACCCGGGGCCGGCGACGCCCCACGCCCCACGCCCCCCGCGCCGCGGGCGCCGCCGCTCGGCCGGGTCTCCCAGACAACAGGCGCCGCGGCGCTTCCGAGGCAGGTCCCCGAGCCCACCCGCGGCCCGGCCGCCCACCTGTCCCGGGGGTCGATCCAGCTGGTCCTCCGGGTGTTGTGGTCGATGTAGAAGACCTTGCCGTCGTAGTCCCTGGCCTCCTCCCAGCCCCGGGGTAGCGGCAGCTGCCCGCTCCCGGCCCTCCTAGGCATGGTCGGCGGCCTCGCCGGCGAGCGGCGCCTCCATAGGGACCGGGCGCGGGACGCGGCGGGAACGCGGCTGCCCGGCCCGGTCGCCGCACCCGACCCGGGAGCCGGCGAGGGGCTGCGGGGCGCGGGGCTTGGGGCGCGGCGGGGCCACGCGCGGGAGGCGCCTTAGGAAACCCTGCTCTCGGCCCCGCCGGGGATCAGTCCACCATGTCTGCGTCGGAGCTGGCGAGCGAACCCTCCTCCTCCTCCTCCTCGCGGCCGCCGCCGCTGCCTCCGCCTCTTCCTCCTCCTCCTCCTCCTCCCCGTCCCACTGTGGCCGCCGAGGGTCGCGGCGCCCAAGCTGCCCAAGACGCCGCCGTCTGGGCTCGGATCCGGGAAGCTCGGTGGAGCGGCGGCCGTGGCGGCGACGGGCCTCCTCATTTGCATGCGATTAGCATGCGCCCCGCCCCGGGCCCGCCCCGCGGGCCCGCCCCTCGCTCGGCTCATCTGCATGCACATTCCTCGCCGCCACATTCCAGGGCTTAACCCTGCAGCGCCCGTGGCCCGCCGCGCCGGCTGGATCGCTGGCCCGAGCCAGGCGGGGGAGGGGAGCGGAGGGCCAGGTGGGAGGGAAGAGGGCGAAGGAATGCACTGCTCGCTCCTTCCCCTTGACCCCAACTATCCCCCCACGGCTGAACGCTTAGGGTTTTTAGCTTCGAGACAGGAAAAAAACAGCCGAGAAGTCTCCGCAGGCCTCTCAACCTCTTTCCGACTTCTAGGGAAACCACAGGACTTTCGAGAGGAAAGGGGTGGGGAAGCCCTCTTCGGAAGAAAAAGTCCGAGCAAACAGCTAGGGCACAAAGGCTCCCCCACGCCGCACCCCTTTGGACCCCGGGGCGGTTCCTGGCTGTGGGAAAGTGTGAAAGGCACCGCTAGCGCTTGAAAGCGCGTCCGTGGCGCGTCCGGGGCGGCGTCGCCCCCGGGCCTCCGCAGGGCGCCCGGCCCTCCGTGACCTCAGTCGAGAGGCCGCGGGCCTCAGGGCGGAAAACGAAGGCGGGTCCCGCGGCCCGAGAGCGCTGCGACACGCCTGCCCCGGTGGCCCTCGGAGGACTCCGGCCTGACCCGGAGAAGCCACTGGGCACCAGGCCCCCGCCCGCGGGCCTGGGGCACTGCGCCCGCCGGGCCCGGCCGCCGCTGGCCTCCGCCGCAGGGTGCGGGACAGCTGGACGTGGACGCACCCCGTAACCAGCTCCTTCCGTCTGCCCCCGCCCCGGGAAGGCCCCCGCCCCGGGAAGTCCCCCGCCCCGGGCCCTGCTCTGGCCAAGAAGGTGTGGGCCACCACGCTGGAGGGAGCCTACGGAAGCCCGGGGGCCAGGCTTTCCTATACCCAGGATGTGTCCGGAAAGAAACGTGGACTATCTCATGCCAGAAGCATTTATTTATTCAGCAGCTACTACGCCCTGGTCGGCTCTGAGGAGGGACCGGACGTCGGGCGACGGTGCCAAGAGCAGCAGGCCTGGCAGGGCCTGGACACAGACCATTTTGTGCCCCAACCCCTCGGTCTGGAGGGAACCTCTCGGTCCCCAAACTCCTGTCCAGCCAGGTCTACACTGCCGTCCCCCATTCGTATTTTTCCGGGTTACTAAGCAGCTGCTTGTAAAGCAAAGGAAAACAAAAACCCCGAGGACGACCCCGGAGATCATTCACTTAAGGTGAATTCGCCTAATCCTGCAGGCTAATGCGTAACGACTTCCCCAGCTCGCGCGGGACACAGCGCTGGGCGAGGGCTGTCGGAGGGTGTGAAACACCGTCCGCCTCCCCTCCTGGATTCACAAACTGGGGAGGGAGTCAAGTGAATTGAGATTCACTATGGCACGGAGCTGGCGCTGCGGGGTTAGCGTGGCAGCCGCCCGGGAGGGTGGCGGGTGGGGACGGCCTTTCGCTCTGCAGGCCGTCGAAGCATCTGCGGTCAGTCTCGAAGGTGGAGGAGGGTGGTCCTGGAGAGTAAGGATGGAGGGTCAGCCTTGAAACAGCTTCGCGGCGAGAACTGGACCTGCCTTCCTGGGCGAGGGCCTTAGAAGGGGTTGCATTTGTACTTGGAGCATCTGGGCAGAAACTTGAAACCGCTAGAAACTCTAGAGAGCTCAGAGCTCCTGGGAAGGAGCAACCAGAGGGAGCCGGAGGCGGAGAAAGGAGTCGCCCAAGGCGAATTTGCTTACTTTATCTTTCTAGGTCTTCCTCGTTTACACCCAGGAAGCTAGGCTTCACGCTTAATAAAGGGAAGCCCCCACCTCCTGGTCCTGTGTTCAGTCCCACTCCATTCATCAAGATTACACAAGGTAAGATTCTCCAGTTCCAGGTGAGACGTGATATCCTGGTGAGTAATCTTAAGGTTGTACTTCTGAATGCTATGAAAAAGGTGAGACCTGGCTAAAACTAATCTCTTACATCACTGAGTGAATGAGGTGCTTTGTTTGGGACTGCTCTAAATTGGCCCATTAGGATGGCCAAAATTTGTGTTATGGTATACTAATAACACCATTCAACAAACCAGCCACACCATTCTTGTTTAAACCTTGCTTCCTGGTGTGCTTTTTTTCTTCCCAATTAGAAAACATGTATTATGTTAAAATGTCTGCATCCTACTATTAAAGAAAAAAAAGTAGCACACTTTGCTGCTGCTGGAATTTCATTTGTTTCACTGGGATGAACTACTGCACAATACTTCTTGGTGTAACTTCAAATTTGATAAGCTGTCAGATAAATATTCTTACCCAACTTCTAAAACCGATGAGGAATCCAAAATAGCACACAGCGGTACATGACATTTATTGTTCCATAAATCTCAAGACTTCAAAAAGGGACCCTAAATAGACAAACAAAACTCTAAAGCAGTTAAGAGACAAGCTCACTTCTTCTCCCCCACTGGCTGGCACAGGAAACGTTTGGTCACACAAAAGCAGTTAAGATGACAAAAAGGAAAGTCGCCGCTCTCCAGGCTTTTTTTTTCCTGATCAAGTTTTCACTCTGCTCTTCTGAATTCACCTAATTTATGTAATACCATCCCTTGGGAGAATTCCTAATGGCTGAGGCAGTTACATTTCATTTCATTTAGATTCACATCTGTAAAAATAAAGTAAATAGGAAGATTATCCCTATTTTGTAGATGGATGCATTTAGATTTCATTTGGTTCCAGTGGATCCTTGGCAAAGAAGGATGATGCTATCTGCTGTCCTGGGTGCCAGATTACCCGTCTACTCACCAACCACTGAACAGTCTGTTTTCTGGCCTTCAATTCCCCTTTCTCCCAGCTTTCCATTTTCTCCACTACTAATGGTCTATGAGGATGAGCCGCCATTAAACAAAGCTCCTATATCAGTGTCCAAATCTTCGTTGGCTGGAAAATTAGTGATATCAAAAATGGGAGTAGAGAGTGAAAATTATTTCAGCAGATAATTAGTTATATCTATCCAAATTTAAAATAAGTATACTTTTAATCTAGCAATCCCAGTGCTACAATTTTACCTATGGCTAGGAAATTTCCTCAGGATAGGCAAGGATGTTCACTGTAGCATGTCTGATAATAACAAAACTGGAAAAACCACCAGTGTCTATCAGTAAGAAGGTGAGTTCTAGTACAGCCATACTCAGCAGGCATTTTAAAAGCATTGCATACAAGTGTATGTGCAGATAAGGAAGGATGTCCAGGATCTTTAAGTGAAAGAAAAAAGAAAACAAAACAAGATGCAAAAGCAAAGCAAGGTGCTTGCTACCTTCACTGGAGGTGGGGCCAATCATAAAATTTAAAGAACACAGCCTCCTATACATTCCTTAGTGTTAAAGGAAGAATTCAGACAGTAAATTAAGAGAATTGGGGCTGCCAGGGAGATCCCATCAAAGCAAGATACATGAGGAAAATGATCATTAGAGAGAAGGTATGAGGCAGAGATGAGCACAGACATGATTCCAAAATGGACAGGCCCGGCAGGGTGTGCTTGTAGAAAGAAATGAATGTTGGAAACTCCAAGGTGAATCTGACGTGCAAGAACCCAAGACTGGCTGGAGCCGTCTAGTTAGGAGGCTGGCGTGATAGTATAGGTATGAGAGAGATAAAAGTCTGGATTAGAAATAAGGGGGAGGGGAAGGGGGAGTGGAACGGAATGATCTGGCAAGAATTTGCTACTGATTAAATTAAGTGGTGAACAGACCAGAAGGAGAAATCTGGTACCATTCCAAGACTTCAGGCCATCAGGAGAGACTCAAATAGCTGAAATAAATAAAGGAAGTCCAAAGAGGGATCTGATATGGGGTTTGATTTTAGAAATCAGAGATACCCAGCAAAAAGTTAAAGGTCAGGACTGAAGCTCAAACAAAAGGTCAGCGCTGCAAATATACGGTTGAATGCCACCCATCTGAAATTCTGCATCGGGCCAAGGACTCAGGCCTGACTCCTGGGAAGGAAACATCAGAGCAAGTCTAACAGAATTAAGTAACCCATCTGTAGTTCTATTTTGGGCCTATAACTCTTCGGTAGTTTGATATGATTTAATTTATTTCTTTGTAAAATGTGGTCTCTAATGTGTGTGAGAATTCGTCACTAGCGTGTAATCCATCTCTGAATGAATTATTGTTGTAACCTTTATCATTAGGCTATCTAGTCAACTCGTGTGTAGGACAAGATGAACTGGTTTTCAACATTTTAATCCCCCTTGTTTCCTCGAGGAGATCAGGGATTATATAAACTGGAACTTCTAAATAGAGAACTTTTTTTTTTCTGAATTATACGAGTGGCTTCTCTGTTTTTGTTTTCTCTCTTCCACAACCAAAATGTTAAAGTAAATAACATCTCTAATTGTAATGAATAGGTAACCCTAAATTATACAATTCTGAAATTTTATTGTCTAGACAGTCCTTAAGAAGACAGGCATGTGACCTTTAAGAATTCCTAGAGCTGGGCCAAACCAGAAACCTCGATTACCATAATCACTTCCCTTGAAGTTAATTATTATACCAACACCTTAGGCAGCAACGATTATAACAATTTAGTAGTAAACAACATCAAACTGGTTGGATTTTTACTTTATTCACTGCAGATGGAGACCTACACTGAGCAAATCCTATGGTTGCTAAAAAGAAATGAAACATTTAATAGCTGTCTCACTAGCGAAAAGGAACAGAAGTTCAAATGCCGTGTTTGTGTGTGTAAGGCTCTCAGAGGGTACCTGTCGTATACTCTATGAGGCAGATACGGAATAAATTTCCATTTACATTCCATCTTATGTAATAAAATAATGTAAGGTTCCATTTTCCTCCTACCATCTTTAATTTGCATTTTTTTCCGTTTCAATTTTATAGTCAATGAAAAACAGCTTTTAAAAAAAATGAGATTATATTCCCTCTCCCCTATCTTTTAAAACAATTTGACATCTCCTTTCTTATCCCTCTGAATTTTCCATTAAAATCTTTATATATTTAAAATCTGCTTATTATTTATCAGTGTCTCTTTCCCTACCTCATCCTCTCTCTTCCTCCTAGTTCTTGACTTCATAATATTGACTCAGTGCTGTGAATTTAGCTTTAAGAGTTGTAACTACAATATAATCTCCCAAATTTGTCTGCTTTGGGGATATTCAAATTGAATAGGGAAAAAAAGGTCTATGTAGTAAAACATATTCAAAGAAATATATTTTGCCAATAAACATATGGAAAGGTGCCCAATGTCATTAAGAACCAGTGAAGTGAAAACTAAAGCCACCATGAGATACTCATGCAGACACTACATTGGCAGAAACTTAAGTTTAATGCTATCAAGTGTTGGTAAAAATGTGGAGCAACAGGAATTCTCATCAGTGATAGGTGGGAAAACAAACTGGGACAGACACAGTTTGTCCAAATCTAGGAAAATTGATGATATCCCCCATCCTATGACGTCGTGACTCCATTCCTGGTATCTCCCTAGAGAAATTCGCAGATATATGCACCAGATCCATGGATAAGAATGTTTATAGCGTATTATTTACAGTTGCCCCAAACTGAGCATGCAAATGTTTATTAGTGTAGTGGATAAATACATTGTGTGATATATTTAAACAATACAGTAGAGCAATGAAAAAGGATGAACTCAGGGACACAAAACCCCTTCAGAGTGAGTGAGGGACTTGTTTTATTTTGTGATTTGGTGGTTCAGGTAACTTGTAGAAGAGGTGATTTGGGTGTTTTCCTCAGAAGGAGGTGGGGTGAGCTGAAGGCTGAGAGCTGGGCGTCTCGGTGAGCTCGCCACTAGTGTCAGCCAGGCCCGCTTAGCAGATACGTTTACCTGCATGTCTGTTTCCCTGCCTGTCAGAAACCAGGAGCTCACATGAATTCCTTCACCTCAAGCCTAACACCACGGCATTCACTCCAGTTTTGTTTCCTTTCCATGTTTGTGACTCCCTTCTCGAGCAGGGAGAACCCTGTTCTCTGTATGCTCGTGTATTTATGTATTTAATCAATACCCCTGAATGTCAGCACCCTCCCAAGTCGGCCGCTGCGCCTTCCCCAAAGATAAAGCCTCCTCCCCAGCAGCACCCCCTCGGCCTGCACGCCCGGTCCACCCCCTCACAGAAGCCTTTCCTACCCTCTGTGGGCTCCTACTCCTGGTGCTGGGCCCTCCTCACTCCACTCAAGCTCCTACGCCCACACCAGGGCACCTGCTCCCCTCAAATGACTCTGACACCCCACGCGGCGCCGTCCCTCCCTGAGGACACCGTTCCTGCTGCTTGTTTTACTCCCCCTCCAAGCACACACTGTTCTTACCCTCCTTGGGCTCCAGTATCCGACGTCCCTTGCCAGGGGACTGCCCCTCTGTGTGGATGCCCGCCTCCCTCTGCTAAGGCTCTGGCTCTCCACCCATGTAAGGGCAGCATTTCTCACGACTTCAGTGACCCTTGTCAGCCTCTTGGTAACCTTGTCAAAAATGCATATGGCCAGGTCCCACACCCAGAGATGATGATTCAGTCGATCAAAATGAGATGGTAAAACCCACGTTCTCAACAGGTGCTTCTGATGCAAGTGTTCTGAGTGACTAAGAAATCCTGTCTTCATCTGGAGTTACTGGATCAAGAGATAAGCACATGTAATTTTTTGACCTGTGCTGCCGAACTGTCTGCCTGAAAAGCCATACCAGCTTGCAGCTCCAGCAGGGTGCCCCGCAGCACGCTGTCCCAAACCTTGCCATTCACTCCCGCTGTCCTTGCGTGTGCCGTGTGAAAGAGGGTGCTGAACGAACGCTGGGTGGGTGGATGGAGGGTAGATCCTCTTCACTGAGCCTCAGCTTCCTTATCAACTCAGGATCTGGGACTGAGTCAGTGTTTCCAAATTTAAATCCATCATCCAAACTGGTGAGGAACATCACCAGGAACTCTTGTGAAAAATTCAGATTTGCAGGCTTAGACCTACTGCATCAGGCTCTTGGGCGGAAGGGAGCGGGAATCTGTGTGTTTAACGACAACCCTGAGCTTCTCTGATTAAGTTCCACGTTACGCCTTTGGTTAAGTGAGTTTCGTAAATATTGCTCTGGTTGATTTTGTATGTTCTCGCCGGTTCTACAATATTTTGATTTCACCTGACTATACAAGACCTTATATTATGAACCAACAACCATGAAGTTTAAAGGAAAAAGTGCAGGCTGTCTGCAGAGCAGCTGTAACACTCAAATAAGATAGATATGAATGATAAATTCAGGCCATGTCTTTTGTATCTTTGTCAAGGCTAAATATTTCAGATATTTTTACATTTTTAAAGAAACTGCCACTGCAGAGATTTAAAATATTCCTCAGATGTCAAGGTTGCATACTGATACTTCTGCACTGCTTTCTCACTGGGAATATTAAAGTGATGGAATACTGCATAATAAAAACTTCAGACGCGAAGGAAGATCAGACTTCAAGTATAAAAATTTTTCAGGTTTCTCAGTGAAAAGGAAATAAGTCCAATAGAAAACAACAATAATGATAAAAGGGGATTGAAAATAGATCTTACGACACCACGCTAAAGGAAGGATGTGTAATGTGGAGAAGTTATGGTTAAAGAGTTTGCTGCAGAGAAATGCATTGATTCATACAGAACAGATATTAAACTGCTCAAGGTCTTTCATATTGGAGTGACTTTTCTGTATATATTTTACTGATTTATGAATCACATTTACACTCTTTTTTCATTTTGTTATTGAAGTATAAGTGTACTATGTCTTGATTTCTGGTGTACAGCATAATGTCTCAGTCATGTGTATACGTACATATATCCCTTTTCATATTCCTTTTCATTTCAGATTACTACAAGATATTGAATATAGTTCCCTCTGCTATACAGTATAAACTTGTTGTTGTCTGTTTTATATATAGCAGTTAGTATCTGCAAATCCCAAATTCCCAGCTTATCCCTTCCCCCATTCCCCTACCCCCATAACCATAAGTTTGTTCTCTATGTCTGTGAGCCTTTCTGTTTTGTAAACAAGTTCATTTGTGTCTTTTTTTAAGATTCCACATATAAGCAATATCATATGGTATTTTTCTTGCTCTCTGTAGCTTACTTCACTTAGAATGACAATCTCCAGGTCCATCCATATTGCTGCTAATGGCATTATTTCATCCTTTTTTATGGCTGAGGAGTATTCCATTGCATAAACATACCACAATTTCTTTATCCAGTCATCTGTCAGTGAGCATTTAGGTTGTACAAACACTCATAAAATTTGAAGTCCTCAGGTCACTGTTGGTTGTTGGATTTTTTGGTCAAATTAATCTTCTTGTATAGGCTTCTTTTAAAAAGTTAATTACTGAGCACCTACCATGAGCCATGCACTGCTCTAAGTGCTTTACTTCTATAAACTCATTTACTTTTCTATCAGCCCTGTGGAGTATGTCCTTTCTTGACTCCTTTTTGAAAGGGGAGGAAACTGAGGCACAGATCACTTAACGTGTTTGCCCAGTGACACACAGCATTAAGTGATGGGGCGGAACTCAAACCCATATCACAGCAGAGCGGTGGTTAGCGTGGACAATTGTTATGAAGAGCACATTGCTGCTTTAATTTCTGTCTTCATTCAAAATTGAGTCATTATTGTTAGCAAAAGTTTAGGTAGACCTGAACCAGGTTTCTCACTGTCCAAAAAAAAAAAAAAAAGTTACAAATCAGCAAGGGGGAAATCTAGAATGAACCCTGTGGTCCTAGAGCTCATGTTTACTTTAATAAGGGCAGATCGACGATGAGTGAGTAGGTAGGTAAGATAAGGCAAAAAAAAAAAAAAAAAATCCCCCACGAAAAGAGCCAGGAGAGGCTTCCTCCAGTGAGACTGGGTTGGGGGCAAGTGTGTCCAACCCACGCAACATCCTTGAAGACAGCAGTGGGCAATCAGCCTCCCTACTGGAGTCTCCCCTCCCCTTCAGTGATTAAGCCCATCATCCTGCCCTGCTAGAGGGTGCTCCTGGTGTCCCTGGTGAGGAATCCGCACGTTGGCCTCTGCTGAGCTATAGGGATCTGCCAGCCACGCACACGACACCCTCCTGTCGGTAAACCATGGCGCCAAGTAAAAGAAATGTTGTTTCAAAGACCAGTCTCTTTCCTGTTACTTGCCTTGCTGCTGAGATCCCGATTCATCCCCAGCCCTGTGGGATATATGGGGTCTCATCTTTGGAGACTGGATGCTCAGTGCTTAATAAAAGAGGAAAAGAAGACTCTGTTCTGCTCCCCCTCAGACACTGAAGGAGGTTTCTCAGCTAATCTGAGATGGCAAATCTCCTGGTCAGTGTGATCGGGCACTTTTAAGTATTGCTATCTATTGACAGCAAATTGTCTCAAAGCAAAGAATTAAAAAAATTAAAAGCTGAGACCACTATTGCTCTCCTGAATGTAGACCCCAGTTCCTCCGAGGCTGACTGGGACCCCTTACAAAGGGTGACCCACAGCTCACAGCAGAGGCTACTTGGGGTCACAAGAAACCTGTCAGGTCAACACCCGGGGGTGGAAAATGTTCAAGGACAGACTGGAAACAACAAAATCTAAAAAAAAATTTTTACCTGCCTAAAATATTTTGTTTAAGAGAAGGAAAATGGTGAAAAACAGATTGATCTGGTTTGGGCAGGGTCCTTCCCAGGGGGACACTTCTGCCTAGAGGCACTGGGTAGTGCCTCCCCTCCCCTCCTCCCTTTTCTTCTTAGGCAGAAGCAAATAAAAGCCTAAAACTGGGAGGGAAAAAAAAAAAAAAAGGAAAAGAGAAAGAAAACAAACAAAACCCCACAATGGTTATTTTGTTTTACGCCCTAGATACAGGGGGAGAAAATACAGGGTAATTAAATAAACTGTATGCTTAGCCCAAGATCCTGGTATATTCCTTGCTGTCTGCCGAAATGTACCTGCCACCTTGGCCCCAAACATATCCCAAGGCATTATTGTCAAGCTCATATTTTTAATACACTTTACAGCTCCATCAAGATATTGTTAGAGATCCCTTCCTCACCAAAAAAGTTAAATTGTTTTCAGATCTGTTTTCTTGGCTAATTCCATATAAATGGAAAAGTCTAGTTGTGAGCCAACCACCGAGAACTTCTCCTCCTTCTGCTTGTGTTCTTCCTCTCCACTCTCATAATAAAATATTTTCTATGCTGTTTAGGGCAATGATGTCCTGTCTCTGGAGGTCTGCCTTCTCATCATCCCAAAATTGCCTTAAAATGATGCCAAATAGCCACAGGGCCAGCTGTTCTAAGAACTGTATTTTCTTAGCGGTATTAGCCTCTCCGCGATGTCACTCAGTCACCTTCACACGTTAAAATCCTGCAGGTACGTTTTAACGCACCAGCCTCAGATAGCCCACAATGGCCAAAGCTGGAAGAATTTGAGCAACAAAATAAATAACTCAGTTTTGGATTACAACCCAAAATAAAATAAATATACATGAGTCCAGTAATAAATGGTGACTGAATAAATAAATAATGTGGAGAAGAGACACATCTTCCTTACAGAAGAATTCCAAATAATTCACGTGGATACTTCTCCCTCTAGGAGATAAAGTTTAATTTCCTCCCCCTTGAGTATGGGCTGGAGTTAGTCATTCATTTTAAAAAACAGAGTAGGGGAAACTAGTAACTTTATAGTGGAGAAATCTGGCAACACCAAGCAATCAAGATTAATATTACTAGTGATGTCACGTTGATATCATGTACCCCTGATTGGTACGGTGTGATGAGAAGGGCATTCCATCCTGTTGTTTGCTTCCCTCAAGTGCCTAACCCTGATCTAAGCATGATTTAAAAAAAAAAAATCAGACAAGCCCAGATTGAGGGATATTCTCCAAAACAGGTCATGAAAGATAAGAGAAGACTGAGAAACTGTCAGAGACTAGAGCAGATCAAGGAGGTATGAGGACTGGATGCTATCTGGTTGGATCCTGGAACAGAAAAGACATTGACGAAATGAGAATAAAGTTGTTGAATAGTGAGGTGCTCATACTGATTTCTTAGTTTGATAAATGAACCTTGGTTTTATAAGGTTTTCACATTAAGAGAATTGGGTGAAGTGTGTATGTGAACAGTCTGTTCTAGAACTCTTCAAAAAGTCTAAAATCATTCCAAAGTAAAGAGTTGATTAAAACAAAAAATAGCTCAGGTAGACCTAAGACAACTTCTTTTCTGTAAGATCAAGTGTCGTATTGGACAGGAAATCAAGGGATGTGAAACCTCTCTCTATGGAAATACCTTTAAGTGTGCAAAGACCATCATTGCCTTTTACAAGAGGTTGGTTGGTCCACCTGTATGGGGAGGAGGTTGTACCGTTTGCTATCTTGAAATTTCTTCCAGATCTGTGATTCCAACTTGATAGGAATTTCATTTAATTCAATTCATGTGTGATTCACTATGAATGCCAAAAAATGTATGTCATATGGACCGTTTTGAAATTTTCTACATTTCATATGTAACAACCTTTACTGTATCACACAAACCCAATGAAATAACATTTTTAGTAAAAATAAGAATAATTATAATTTTAAATTATAATAATTTATAATTTGTATAGGAAAAATATAATAATTATAAATTTAACTTGTAAACACCAGACAAAAATCTTTAAGTAGTACTAATTCTAAATCATTTTGCTTGTTTTTCTAGTTTATGTGGACCGATTATGCCTTTGAAAAGCCAGTCTTCTTGAACAGCTGTTTTGTGCTAGACCCTGAACTGGCAATAGTCACAGGTTAAATGCTCAGAGAAATAAGATTCTAAAGGCCAAACACAATAAATTACTTAAGATACAGAAAAGAGGTTCACAGAAAGCCTATTTAAGTATGTAACGCAACACATCTGTGCACAATCCTTAGAAAAAAGTTTTTGTTTGTTCTCAAAAGTTCAGTATGATGTAGAGGAAATAAAGTCCAGTCGTTCAGACAGCCAAATAGCAGATGAAACAGATGGACTCTGAACCACCATAAAGGCCAGAAAATTCTCCTGACTGTTTTGGCTCATGTATTGTAACTGGCAAGAAAAGTCCATTTTTCTGCCATTGTGGTTGTAAGTTGCACAGCCTTCTGCTTTTTCACTCTTATATATTGACCCTTCAAAGTTTATATCATGGATAATAGAAAAATAATTTATAAAGCATTTACTTAAAAATAAATATGGGAGATTGAGCTCCATAAAACTAATTTGGGCTCAGTGCCCAGAGAAACCTCGTACTGAGGATTTCTTGACTGAAATATATTCACTTGAGCCACATATTAGCTGAGCCTCTCAGTGGATGTCTGACTCTGTGAAGGCAGAGAGGTATATCACAGGGCCGCTATGGATCAACACGGAACAGTAGGAAGGTTGTCTGTATGACAGTGATTCTGTACATGACAGTACACAAAGCAGTATACACGTGTGTTTGCAAACATGCAGTTTAAAGTCATGGCCATCCGATCACTCTTGGCTTCTAAACAGGCTGGCTTGTCTTTGGTTTTTGAGTGAAACAGCTACAAAGTTCACTCCTGTGTTTTGCTCTGGTTTCTCAATGCAAAAAAAAAAAAAAAAAAAAAAGTGTTGACAAGTGACAACAAAAAGTGTGCTGAGAAAGGGGGTTTTTCTTTTTAGCAGAGAGCGCTCTTGGCCTCTTTGGAAAAGTCCAAGGTACACGCTGGAAGACTGTCCCTACAAAGGGGAAAGCAGCCTTCTATTTGACTGAGTCCTGTTCTGGGATCCACTGAAGAACTCCTGGGATGTGAATACCTTTGCTACCCTGGCTTCATTAAGAATCAGTAACTGCCCTGACTGTGGGTCTCTGTAAGTGTCCAGGACCATAAAGACCTGCTAAAGAGCTGTGAAGAATCGACCAGTCGTATGGAGGAGTGACACTCGTAGTCTCACAGCCCTGGTGTATGGAAAGGGGCACTCTGACTTGTTTCAGAATCTGCTGTTTCTTCCCTTCTTACTGCTTTCTCTTTCAGTGAACATGGAGATAATGGACATACATATGTACATACGGAGGCACGTGTGTGTATTCCTTCTTATTCTTTTTCTTGACTGCGTTTCTTTTTGTGTACATACGCCCAGCAGCTTCTCTTAGGAGCACTGGATGAAGCTACCGTGGCCCGGGGAAAAGTGGGAACGTGGGGATCAGAAAGATCTTAGCTGGATTTATGGCTGCACCACATACGAGCTGGGTCACCTCACCAACCACTGTATTCTGAGCTCTGATTTTCTTACTTGTTACATGGGGATGCAAGCACCCACCTCAGGAAACTGTACGGAGCATGGAGACAATGTTTCTCCATGCGTGTAACAGGGCAGCACCTCTCAGAGTTGGTTCACTTTTTCTTCTGTCTTCTCCCTCTTCCAGCCTCTAACGGTGTTGTCTCTCTTTGCCATCCCTCAGCATTTGACTCCTTAACCCAGCAGGTAATTTGCATTACCTTGGAAAGAAAGGATGTTTCAAAAAACTTGGTCCTTACTGAATACATTTAAACTTTTTAGGTTTCTAACTTAGAAATCTCATGATTTCAAACTTTTTCAGTGTCTCTGACAAAAAACGTTTAAAAATTGTAGTGGACTTTGTTTTTTCCCTAACCTCTGAATCAACCTTCTTCCTAAGCTTGGCTTGGATACAGCTCCCCAGCCCCCACCCTCGCCCCCACTGTGGGAGCCTTGATGGAAGGCAGGAAATGGATCCCAGGAGAGGAGCCTGGAAGGGAGTACAGGATGTATGTCGGTTTAGCTCAAGCCAATCAGATGTTCCCAGTGTAGTACCAAACTGGACTCACCCAATCAGATCCTCCCAATGTCGTACCGAACTGGACTCACCCAATCAGATGCTCCCAATGGGATGTGACTGTGGGATGAATGGCTCAAAGAAGCAAGGAAAGCTAACACAGTGGCAGCATCCTTCTGCCCATAGTGCTAGGGTCTGGTGCAAAAGGTACGTCGTGCCTGTGACGGGCCAGGCATTCAACAATGGCCGTAAGGCTCAGTTTTCGCTGAAGACTTTAACCCTCAGGCAGTTTCATCCAGGCCCTTGTGCCTTCTCTTTTCAGGCAGCTCCTCTGGAGAGGGGCCTAAGAAGTGATGCATATCTGAGACCTTTCTAGAGCCATTTCCTCTCTTAAATAAAAGTGACAGGCTGCCAACATCTGTCAGGAACCCTTACTAGTGGGTACTGCTCGAAATTTAATTTTAGTAACCTGCTTTTATTTCTTTTCCTCTCACTTCTTTATTTCCGTGTGTACATGTTTGTGCGTGTGTGTGTGTCTTAGTGTGGGGTTCTTTCTCCTTGGTCTTCTCATGTTAAAGTCTAAACTGGAGTCAGAAAAGAGTTGACACAGTTATTTTTTTTTTTATTAAAAAACAATAGAGCCCAAATCGCTAGAAAATCCAGGATTAAAAGATGCTTACACATACTGTAATTTAAAAAAAAAAATCTTTGTTTTAAGCATATAAATGCAAGGTTGAGTATTTTCTCCTTGCATTTTGTAGTGCTTTCTTGGACTCCAACCCCAGCAGTAAGAAACACAATTTAAACAAACATGCATTCATAATAGATGTACCACATTTGAAGTCATTTGCATTTTTCAGTCGGATTTGAACCATCTATTAGTTATTGTTTCTTTTCCTTTCTCCTCACACTGCTGCACCGAGCTTCCAGAATCCACCTCACACTGCAGAGAAAACCTGCCGTCAGTGTCGGCTGATGGGAAGGTGCTTCTGTTTTACTTTGTGTTCAGCAGCATCACTGCTTCCTCAGATCTCTGCTGACCAAAATCCGCTGCAGGATTTTGTAGAAACTGAGCTGGTGGGGTCTGCCGGCTGTGTGGCCTTGGGTGCCTCTGTTCTCTGGGGAAGGAGGTGATGAAACAGCGCCTGTTTCATGGGGTTGTTGTGAGTCTAAAACGAGTTAAAACATGCGAGATGCTCCCTGCTTGGCGGAGCACGTAGTCTGTGCTCAGTAAGGGTCCACTCTGGCCATTATAATATGTATCCCTTGGTTGATCGTTGAGTGATGTTCAGTTCTCCCAGGCTGTTGGCAGCTGGATTGTGTCCCCAAGTTCATATGTTGAAGTCCTAACCTCCGGGATCTCAGAATGTGACTGTATTTGGATATAGAGCCTTTAAAGAGATAATTGAAGTAAAATGAGGTCACAGGGATGAGCCCTAATCCAGTGTGACTGGTGTCTTTCTAAGAGGAGGAGATTAGGACACAGACACACACAGGGGGAGAACCATGTGCAGACACAGGGAGAAGGCAGCTGTCTACCAGCCAAGGACAGAGGCCTTCAGAGAAGCCAACGCTGCCCACACCTTGATCTTGGATTTGCAGACTTCAGAAAATAAATTTCTGTCATTTAAGCCCCCTGGTCTGTGGTCCTGACATTTTGGTGCTTTGCTATGGCAGCCTGTATACTCATCCACGGCCCCATCTCACGCTGGTTCCTTGAAGCTGGCTCCGATCCTGGTTTCCTGTCCTTGAACCCTGCTGACTCTCCTGTCTCTTTGGATACCCCGACCTTCCCACATGCTTCTTGGCCATCTCTCCACCCAGAATATAAGTGTTCCCCAGGTTCTCCCTCAGCACTCTCTTCCTCCCTGCTCTGCATTTTCTCACAAGGTGATTTTCCATCTTCCCCGCTCCAGCTGTGGCCTTTACACTGAAGGATTCCAAGTCTGCAGCTCCAGTTTCAGTCTTCCTGAGATGCACAGACTTTCCAAATGCCGGTTAGACCTCCTCACTGCTGTGTCTTGCTGGTAACTCCTCCAACCAAACCCCTTGTCTTTGCATTCATACTCTCCCCTCCTCTCTTCCCTCCCTAATGACTTCATTATCTTCTTAGTGGCTCAAGCTATGAAATCACCCAATCATCTTTTATTTCTTCCTTCATCCCTCCGTTGTCCCTAAAATCCATAAACTCAGTCCCCACAACGCTTTCCATACTTCTCACCTTTCCCCAGTCACCACACAAACCCCAGACTCATCAGCCACTGCCCCAAATTTTACAGTTCCTCCCTAACTATTCCCCTGCCTTCAGCTTTGGATCTCCATCCTTCAAGGAGTTATTTTCCTAAACCACAAGTAATATTATTTTCTTCTCAAAATATCTTGGTGGCTCTTTGTTGCCTAATTTAACACATAAAGCCCAAATGACTTCTATTGGCATTCATAATTTTCTATGATCTATTAAATAGCCTTCCTTTTCCACTTAAAGGACATTTAAAAAAAAGATTCACAAAATCAGCGAACATACTTTACACCACTGCCATATCAGACTATTTCAGAATCCTTGTAGGTTGTCAAACCTGCAAAAAACAGTCATTTGTATTCTGCAAGTACGTTGCCCCTGTCTTCTGTGTATTACAAGACTTTCCTTCAAAGTAGGTCCCTTGCAGTAAATGAAACAAAGGAGAATTCTGATATTTTTAATAAATGCTATTTTTAATTTCTTTTAAAAACAAGTGCTTTGTGAGTTTTTTTTTTTTTTTTTTTTTTTTTGAGGGGGAAGGTAATTAGGTTGGTTGGTTTATTGATTGATTGATTTTCTAATGGCAGTTCCGAGGCTTGAAGCCAGGGCCTTGTGCATGCTAAGCACAGACTCTACCTCTGAGCTATACCCTCCCCACTTATAAATGCTATTTTTAATTTCTTTTTTAAAAATAAGTACTTTGTGGGTTTTTTTGGGGGGGTAATTAAGTTTGCTTGTTTGTTTGTTTATGATTTAATGGCAGTTCTGGGGATAGAACAGGGCCTCCTGCATGCTAAGCAGGCACTCTACCACTGAGCTATACCCTCCCCTCTTGTCTTCTTGATGATGGCCATTCCGACAGGCATGATGTGATATCTCATTGTGGTTTTGATCTCATTACATCTTATGCACATCAGTCTGCAGAGCTGAGGATGATAACCTAGGGGCATGCATCCCTCATTCATCCCAGGACTGTTTATAAAACTTCAAGGATACCATGGCCCCGCACCCACTGCTGCAAATGGGTCAGCGCCCAGAGACACTCCTTGGGGAGTGTCAAGATTCCAAGACTCAAGTCTGTTGCAGTCAAACTCACCCCCAGTGAGCCTTGCATAGATGTTGGAGCTTGTGAAATCCCACGCAGTTGTGAAAAGGAAATGAAACCTCACTTCTGCCTTGTTCTTGGAGGCTCCAGGATGCACAGACTCCCAATGGCAGGTGTTCAGCAGATAAAGGACTCCATCTTGGTAGGGAAAGGAGACCTACGTGAGAGCTGTAATTTTGGAGTTTTCACCCAGGAAATAAACAGAACTGTGCCGAAGGAGGCATCATCTGCCAAGGAGTGCAGGAGAGGAGGGGCCTGAACCTTCAGGGTGCACACGGAGAAGGGAGAATTCACGAAAAGTGATCTCAATCTAGCAGTCAGCACTTACATAAATGAGAAAAAGCAAAAAGATTATCTCTCAGTTATGTTTTCTGTCTTAAGGGTTTATCCAAATCTTCATCAACATGTTCTAAGAACATTTTGCTTTTCTTTCTACTTTATTGGCTTTAGACTTTCAAACTATTTTGGCATCATTCTCTAGCATGGGCAGAGTTTTTTTTTTTAAAGTTTCTTTAGGGACCATTAAATATAGTTTTTAATCTGTTTCACTTGATTTTTATTTTAGTAATACCCAAAGGAATATTCATATATGAATCAGCCTGAAATAATGAAGCTTGGAATAATTGTATTTTTGGGAAATAGGTCAGTTCACAGCTGCCACTAAAAAGTAACATCTTGTAGCAATAGTTCTTTCTGAATGTCGGTCATCAAAACTGTTGCTAAGTCGCCCATTCCATGGGTTTTTTAACTTGATATTAATGCTTAGAAATGTAGAAATATAGTTTGGGGGGAGCAATTTTTGAAGAACAATGACTTAAGGTTAAAATACATAGGGAGTTTGGGGCCAAAATCCATCAATATTACTCCAGCCATGCTTCACCTGGTTTAATAAAGTCCATATAGGTTCTCCTCCAATTATGATACTTGACTGATTAACATTCATATATGCAAATCCAATATTTGTAGACTGATGACTCCTCCCGTCGGGGTTTTACCTGGGACCTTCGACACCTGAGAGGTCATGAGATGATGCTGCCACCTGGTGGTCAATAGGGGTAACTAACACTTACCCCCAAACAATTCTCTTGGGGCATCCTCCAGCCAATTCAGTTCAGTTCAGGTCTGCTCTGTTGAATAAAATTTAATTAGGCTTACATGAGGGCCAGGGACTGTGATAAGTCCTCAGCGGACAGACCTGTCCCTATCCACTTTTCCTTTTTTTGTTTTTAACCACTTACAATTCGGTTTATTTACTCTCCTGTGATCGCTTTCTGGGAAATGGACTCATTCTTTTACCTGTGTTCTTTCCCCTCTCAATTCTTGCTCAGGTCCTTTGGAAGTAGTTATTCTCTTCTCTCTTAGGTTCCATTTGGGCACCACCAGTGACACTAACCACAACTTAAAGCTAAAATGTTAGGCTGTTAGACATTGTTCCAAGGAAAAAGGAAATCATACATTTTATAATTTTCCCAAGAAATTAGGCACCAACATTGAAGAAAAAGAGTTATAATTCCTCTTATCTATTTTGTATTTTCTAGCAATAGTGAAAGTTGCCTTTTACTGTTTTCCAACTCACTGTGGATTAAATCAGCTTGCTTGAGATTATCTGTAAACACAATCATCATTGATAAAACTGCTTTTAGGGAAAATTCGTTTGAGTGCAAACAAGTAGCTAAAAGCTTTTGAAATGTAGTCCACTTCAACAAGATAATTTTCTGCAATTAAAGAACATAAATTGGGGGATGTTTTGTTTAGAATATAAAAAAGATTTGTTACTTCATAGATTAACTTATCGTGGAATCTCTAAATAACATAATCTCCTGAATGCATTTAAATTGTGATTCAATTGTAAAACATTTAGAAATAGAAGTAGCTATAAATCCAGTGGGGGTACATACAGAGCCAGTAAGAATCAAAGAATTTGGGGAAGAATCACACAATCTCAGAATTCTGTTAGTTCTGCTAAGTGTGCACGTATCTGAAATATTCTTCTTTGCAGTCAAAACAATTGTGAAGACTGATTATAATAAGAACTTTTGAGAGATATTGCTACATTTCACTCCCTGGAGATTATACCAGTTATGTTTCTATCGTTTTTTTAAATCCCCAAAGATGTCGTTGTTGTTGGTTTATACGATCGGTGTTTACTAGATTTATCCAAGCATTGACGGTTTCCTTTGCTATTCATCTTCCCTCATCTCTGGCCCTCTGTATGGAATTATTTTCCTATTTAGAAGTGAATCTTTTAGAATTTTCTTTAGTGAGGTTCTGCTGGTGGTGAACTCTCTGTTTTGTTCGCCCATAAATGACTTTATTTGCCGTCCTTCCTGAGTAATTCTAGGCTGACAGCTAGGTTCTGTCTGCACGTTGGAAAATCTCGTCCCCTGTCTTCAGCTTCCTTTGTTGCTGTTAAGGAGTCTGGTCTCAGTCTGACTGTAACCCTTTCCAAAGTACTTTGTCGTCCCACCCCCAGCCCCCCAGCCCCCACCCCCTGCCCAGTGGAGCAGGAAAGTAATGAATGAAATTCTGATACTCCATGCTGCAACATGGGCGGACCTGAGGACATTATGCTAAGTGAAATAAGCCAGTCAATAGAAATACTGTATGATTTCCCTTATTTAAGGGACCTTGAGGAGTCACATTCATAGAGACAGAAGTAGAATGGAGGTTGCCAGGGGCGTGGCGGGGAGTGGGGAATGAGGAATGAATGTGTAACAGGTCCAGAGCTTCAGGTTTGTAAGACAGAGAGTTCTGTGGATGGATGGTGGTGAGACTAGCATCATAATGTGACTGTACTTAATGCCACTGAACTGTGCACTGACATATGGTGAAGATACTGCGTTTTATGTTACATGTATTTTACCACAATTAGAAAAAAGAAAAAAGAAACAGGTCACAAAATGATACACTTATATCAAATTCAAAAACAGACAAAACTATGCTTTCATGGATTGTAAAACTGCAAAAAAAAAAAAAAAAAAAAGAAAAAAAAGAAAAAAGGAATAATTCTTAGAAAAGTCAAAATAAAATCGCAATCTTTTCTACCGGGAGCTGGATGGGATGGGGGACCTTGGGGTGCTGCCTGTTTTTTTCTTGTTTTGGGTTATATATGGATGTTTGCTTTATTACTCTCTTGAACGGTACATATATTTTAGGTGCTATTTATATTTGATATATTTCATAGCTAAAATGGAAAAGAAAAAGTTAAAAGCCCTTTACCGCTATGGATTATTCAATCAGACAATACTGTGGGAAAAGCAACGAATGATTTGCTGGAAACCTCACAAATTCCCACCAAAACAGCTCTAAGGCTTCTCCTGCCGGTTGTCCCTGGTGGATTTGGAGTTGGCAGCAACCAGCACCACACAAGCCGGCTGGGCACTGTTGGGGGAGGTGGCAGAGCTACAGGGACCTCCGACAGACAGGTCTTCAGAGTGGATCTGGGGCTTGGATTTTATTTCATTCCTCTTTATGACACAACTACGTTCAGTTTTTCAGTTGTTAAAAAGCATCAGGTGAATTTCTTTTAACCTTAATAATTCAGGTCAGCGCGCAAAAGGAAGACGTGCCTCACAGAGACTGAACTCAGGACTCTGCTTGGTAGCGTTCCCGGTGACCGACCATGCAGACGCCATCAGTGTCATCACCCGTGAGAACTTGCTGGCCGTCACCACGTGCCTCATCTGAGATGAGTGCTGTGATTGCAGGTGGAAAAAAAATCTTTAAAAATATTGTTCATGAGCAACCAAGTGACGCTTTGCATCCCAAGAGCTTCAGGTCGAGTATAAACAACTTCAGACTCTATTGAGTGTGAAAAAGTGACCCGGGCTACGTGCGAAGCACCTCACGCCCTGCCGCTCACTCCTGGGGGGGGGGGGGGGCGGGGGGGAGCTGGGAAGCTCAGTGTTCAGCACTGAGGATTTGGGGGAGGTTATCGTCACAAACTATGACGGCTCAACAGCAGAACAAGTAGACGAACCGAGGCAGACTCCGAGGGCGGGCACTACAAGGCAGCGCTAGTGCCCGAATGCCAGCTGCCCGTGACGGCCCGGGGGAGCCGATGCTAAGGGGAACACAAGCCGCGAAAGAAGATGAACATCACGATTTTATTTAAAAGTCCGTACAATGTTCGTAAATAGGCAGAGCGCTTCTGGGTTGTTGGGAGCGCATCTCTGGGGGGAGGTAGGGAAGCGATGGCCAGGGGCTGCTCTCTGACAGCCGTCCCACGCTGTTCCTCGACTCGGGTCGTGGTCACGCCTGTGCCACTGCGAGACTCTACGCTGAGATCTGTTATATGGCTCAACGCAGCAATAAAAAGCACGCTGGCCTTTTACTTACCGTGAGAAACGTGAAGATGGAGGCTGTAATGAGTGCTTTGCTGCGATGATTTTCTGCAGAACTGCCGGGACCCTTCCAAGACGCTGACTTTCATGAACTAGAAAATTCGTTTCTTTCTCTTGATCAGAGCAGTGGCACGTCATTAGGGGATGTTTTTGTTTTTTGTTTTTGCTTTTCTCTCTCTCTTCCTGTTGTTCTTTCCTTGGCTACAAGGGGAGAACTGAGCTCAACAGTAGTCTTTTCCAGAGACTTTGATTTCTCAGAACACGTGCTCACGTGTGTGTGTATGTCTGACACGGCAACAGGATAAGATGAGACTCTTGGGGACTACCACTATATATAGCTTAGTGCTCGAGGACAGATCTTCTGGAAAGCAATTTACATCTTCATGGTGTTCAGGAGTTTGTGACGTGTATTCCACATGAGGAATGCCTGCTTCATAAGGATCCTGGGAAAGGGATTTGCCGGAACTTATACTTGTAAACTATTGGCAGTCTGTCTGTCTAGTGCAGAAATGCTTTATATCTGTGAACCATTTCATACTTTAAATGTTCCTAGTGAATCCATATTTCACAGTGGCAGCAACAAACCTGTCCCTGAAACTGTGTCTACGTAATAAAAGGAAAGGCATGGTAGGACCCCATCAATGGAAACATGGTCTCCTTACCATCTTTGCAGGAACGAAAGACGTGCTACTCAGAGCAAATGTTGTCACTGATTATTTGAAAAGACTTTATTTAATATAATTTATTTCAGTATTCATGTAAATCTTTGGGAGACAGAAAATGTCTATATGATCATATCACAGAGAGAGGACTGATTTCAAATATGATCCCATTTTTTTTAAATGTAAACTGTAGATCTAAGCCTTGTGTCTTGACAAAATTGTGCACGTAATATATTGAAAACCCACCTCCAAAGAACTACAAATGCTAGTAAAAATGGAACAAATATTCTCTAAAACATAGAGCTGAGTGCTCAAGAAAGCATTACCTGGAGAAGTATCTAAAGCTGTGAACACATGGTTTGAGGCAGCAGCAAAGTGTCCCTTGGGAAATAGGTGCTTGGGTTTAACTTTCTTGCAGGTACAAGAGATGGGGCCTTGGGCCTGCTGTGGACAGAGGTAGGAACTGAGCCCCCCAAATACATGTGGGGCCTTTGAAAGACAGTGACCTCAGTGAATCAGTAGATTAGGAAAGAGAATAAAACTTGTGAACTATGACAATAGTGGGCATTGGACAGTTGAAGGCAAAAAAGCATTGTTGGAGGTAATGAAAATAGGTAAATAATGAGCAAATTCACCTAAAAATATAATTCTGAAATTGTATGCGCCTAATAACATAGCCTCACACGTAAAGTGTGAATATTGACAGAAGAGCTGGAGAAATTAACAAAAGCACCAGCATAACGAGAGGTTTCTAACTACATCACTCTCTGTAATCATAGATCAGGCAAGTAAAATTTACCAAAAACAAGTTTTAATGATATATCAAACAGGTAAAACTTTACCAAAAACCATGTACGTTTTAATAATACAACATGTGTGATCTAATGGCTGTATAAAAACTCTACACCCCACAGGGGATAGACATAATTTTTAGGCATATGTGCAACATATTGTAGGGTCACAAAGGAAATACCAATACATATGAAGCATTTTTACCGTATTGGCTGCATTCTCTTACCTCAATGCTATTAATTTGAAATTAATAACAACTAGACAACAAAGTTTCATATTTTTGGAAATATTAAAAAAAACTTCTAAAACATATGGAATTTTAAAAATTATAATGGTGTGGTAATTGCTAACGGTACTTGAGCAATGACTTTCTGCGGGGCACTCTTCATTGCATCTTACATATATTTGCCAATTTAATGCTTGTAACAATCCCATGACTTGAGAACAATGATTACCTTCACTTTTGAGACAATGAACTCGAGGCACAGAGTGATTCAATAACTTGTCCAAGAGGCGGAACCATCCTCTTTATCACAGCCCCAAGCTGCTTCTCCACTTAGAAAGTAAGTCTGTAACTGAATGATCATGAAGATTAAACGTATAAAAGCGTGCAGGGTACGTCAAGAGTGGCAGTGACCGGGGTGTTTAAAACCTTAAGTGCCATATCTTAGTTAAAAAGAAAGGGCTAGAAAAATAATAAGGTAGATACTCAGAATGGGCCCAAAAAAGAGCAGATGCAAGGAATTAATAGAAAGCATAAATTGATAAAATAGAAAACGAAGAAACAATAGAGATTATAAAGCCCGGAGCTGATTCGCTGCAAACACTAATAAAATGGTAAGGCTGCAGGCAAGACGCAGCAGAAGGGAAGAGCTTTCCGCACACAAAATGCAGTGAGACCAGAGTAAGACATACTGCCTAAGAGGGAGCAGAGACTTTGAAAACCAGAAGAGAGTGCTGTTCACAACTTAATGCCGATGCTGGGAACACAGATGAAATGGACAGTTTCCCCAAATAAACATAACTTATCAAAGGGGCCTGGAAAAAGAACAGAAAAGCTGAATATCAATAATCATGGAAGAATTTTATCAGTAGTTAAAAATCAGCCAAAAACCCCAAGCCCAGAAGTGCTGAGTGGATAACAAATGATTATCTGAATGATATAAGAACTCTTTTAAACAGAAAATGAGGAAATGCTTGCCAACTCACTCTATGAACTCATGCAATCTTGACCAGAACAGTTGAAGAAAGGAAAGTTATAAAGGATCTCATTGGCGAACATCATTGCAAAAATCCTAAATAAATTCTGGCAAACTGTGCTTCAGAAATACAGAAATAAAAGAATACATTGTGAACAAGTTGGACTAATCACTGAATGCCATACAATTTAAAATTAGAAAATTGTGTATATGTTATTTGTCACATAACAGATTAAAAGAAAAAAAAAACGAGCATCTTGGCAAACACAGAAATAGCATTTGATAAAATTCAACATCAATTCATGATAACATTTTGTTTTTTACTAGAACAAGAATAGAAAATAACTCGCTAAACCTATTTTTTAGTTCCCAAGAAAATGAAAATCTGCAGCGAATTTGGCAGAGTCTTGGGGCCCACAGGTGTTTTTAGGGTTTTTTGTTTATTTCATTTTGGTTTTGGATCATCTGGCTGTTAAACAGAAAAATAACTGAAATAATAGAGGAAGTGATGATATAGAAAATGTACAAAATTGAGACACTGATGAAAGAACAGAAAACGAATGACCACTAAAAAAAAAAAAATTAAGAGAATAAGAGGACTGTTGTTGCTACCACATCTTAGATGGTGTGTTAGCCTGTTCAGGTTGCTGTGACAAAATTCCACAGACTAGGTGGAATTTGGTTGCTGACCATTCTGGAGGCTGGAAGTCTGAGATCAAGATGCTGGCAGATTCAGTGTCTGGTGGATGGAGGTGTCTGCTTCTTGGTTTGTAGACAGCTGTCTCTTCACTGTTCTCACAAGGTGGAAGCAGGGCCAGGGACCCTTCTGGGGTCTCCTGTAGGGGACACTAATCCCATTCACCAGGGCTCCTTGTCTCCCACAGGCCCCACCTCCAAACACCATTACGTCGGGCGTCAGGTTTCAACAGATGAATTTTGGAGGGGCACACACCTTCGACCCATGGCAGATGGTTAGACAACAAAAATAAAGAGAATTGGGAAATGGAAGAGGTGAAAACTTACAAGAAACTGAGAAGGGAGAAATAGAACAACAGAAGGTCATCCAGATGAAAAGTAGAAGGAAATAAAATGGAAATTTGAATCTAGTAAAACAGATTTGTAGGAACAGAAGTGTTGATTTTAAAAAGTAATAGGAGGAGGAAGAGAGAAAGGGGGTTGGGAAATGCCACTAACCCTGCTGACGCGTTAAGCAGAGCAGTCCCTCGGGGGCTGAGGGCTCTCCTCCTCACCTGCGCGGGGAGCGACCCGCTGGGCTCACGCCATGTGAGCCCAAGAGCTGTCAGCCAGGCCGTGTCTCCCACTGGGGTGCAGGCAGCCAGCTGCTGCGTGTCACCTGGGGGCACAAGAACAGATGCACTGTCCCCCCAAATATCCCAGGCATGGCACAATACTGGAAACGTATGCTGGTTAAAAGAAAACTGTGTATATGGAAATGCTTCATGCATTTGAATATGCTACGTAAGTGGCGCTAGACTTATCGAAGACGAGGTAGCATGTATTGTAAGGATAAGACAAGCTTCATCTTCGTTGGTAACAACACCTTGGCGGGCATTAGGCCATACCAGCCTTTACTGGTGCCTTCGTTTTGAAATCTTTCCTGAGCGCCTGCGAGGGTGCAGGAGACGGAGTCCCTGCCTCACGGAGCCGCGGTGTTTCAGGGAGGCCTGGGACCGTGCGGAATCCCAGGCAGACGGGGGTGAACGCCAGGACGGCAGTGACGTCGTCCTGTGGGGTGTAGCTCGGTGAGCTGCGGGCATCCGGGAGGACTCGGAGGAGGAGGCGGCATCCACCTGGACCTTGAAGGACAGGGGACATCTGAACGTGAAAAGACGGAGACAGGCTCAAAGTAGATCTCTTTCCTCTCCCATAACATTGGGTAGCTCGCAGTCACCCATCCCTGCCTTGAGGGCCCTGGGCACAGGTGAGGCACGTTTGGGTTAGGAAAGAGGAGCTGGAAGTCCGACATGGAGAACTGCCCAGGGTCCCCTGGACACCTAGGGTGAGCTGGCAGGTAAAGGAGCATGCAGGTGCCCAGCTAAGTACTCGACTTGGGACAGTCTTGGAATTCCAAGTCTCAGATGCCCACAGCCCGTTCTCCAGCCTCTGGCCATGTGGAAGCAGGAGGCACTAAGGAATGGTGACAGTCCAGCCCCCACCCTCCAGACACAGGGGAGTGTCGATGGGGTTGGCTGGAATCACCACGCAGGCTCCCTTGTTCAAAGGAGTTAATCAAATCATACAAAACTACCCCCATCGCCAAAAGCAAGTGCGCTCACTTGTGAATTTGAAAAAGGCAAGTGGAAATCTTTCCACGGACTCCTTCAGACTATCTCGTAATACAGAGACTCCTGTCTGTAAGTCACCAGTTACAATAGCCGTCCACTTTCACACTTCCGGTGACCATGGCGAGCACTTCGTTTCTTAGAGAGCTGGGGTAGCCGTGGTCGGTGACGAGCAGGACCTTCCCCTGCCGGGTCCATAGAGATTTCCATCGAGGAGTTTGCCCTGAGGAACAGGTTTCCCAGGAACAGGTTTCCCTAAAGGAATCAGTGCTAAGGGACAGATAATAAATGGTGGACATGTTCTTTAGAGATGCTTGTAAAATATTTCACGTGCCAAGGTTATAAAGATGTTGACAGGTATGAGGTACATTACAGTCTTTGGTGGCTGGTGGTCCCGATCTTATTGCTCAAAGTCCTGGGACTGGCAGCCTAGCATCTCTGCAGGAATGCAGACTCCGGCTCCACACTAAACCCCACCCTAGACCCAGATGCCCAGGCAATCAGTATGAACATTAAATCTGGAAAAGTCCTGGCTTAGCTAACCTTGAGAGGAAGCTACCAATCCCCTGCCCAAACCCCCAGCAAGGTTCCCGAGTGGAAGGAAAGCGGAACAGAACTATTTTGTTTACCCTAATATTAATGTTGATATCAAACAAGTCAGACAATATTCTAATTATTTCCCATCGATATCCGTAATCCCACTAGTTACACTGTTTTTCTTCAGTCCTCAGAAAAAAACAGTGAGGAAATTTAGTCTATTTAAATCCAAATTAAGCTCTGGTTTGCACTAAGAAAACGTATTAAAAGTCACCACACTGCTTCCGACTGCATGATTATTAAAAGCAAAATACTAACCCTAAAAAGGCCTCAGCTTGTCACGCCTTATTTTCCTCATATAAGGGCTTATTCATTAAATGGCTGAATGTTTGTGAATAAATATCACTCCAATTTTTAAGATCCAAAGACAGATAATTAATGAACTATACTGATAATTACAGAATTTTAATATTTATAGACATCTGTCACTTTACATTTTAAGATAGTCTTACCGTATGTGCTGCTCTCTTTTAATTCCAGTAATTAAAGTTTATGAACATATACTGTGAAAATGTAGCTGGAACACTGTCAGCTTGATTATCAGGAGGCTTTCTTACCGATAAGCTGTCTACTTTTTAAAGGGAAATTATTACAAAGCTTAAACTTATCCTGGAATCTCATTCCTCTTTGGTTAAAAAAATCTGTCGTGCTCTCTTCAAATCTCTTAAATTGAGCCTTAAAAATATACCCTACAGCTGTGGGTATGTGGCTGTAGGTAGGTCATATCCATATTGGTGTCGTAATTCACTATGTGAAATGTACCGGTAATTTGATAGAACTTGTGCCTAACAAGGAAAACGTATGTCATGTTTAATCATGACTGACTTTTCCGTTTCTCCTGAAGCAGCTCTGGAGACACTGCCGAGGGTGAGAAAGGCCTTTCTGGCTTCTTCCTAGGGGCAGCGGTGCAGCGTGCAAATTGATTGCTGTGTAGTTGGTGTGGGTGAGGTTGAGCTTGCCTTAAATATCACTCCAGATTGGGTTTGGTTCTCCAAATCCAGGTTGGATTTGAATCAGCCCTTAAGCATTAAAAACAGTAGACACATTTTTATTTAAGTTTTAGCAACAAAGATTACAATTCCCCATCTGTTCTCGAAAAGTCTCTCTCTTGACGTACGTTCATGGAGATGGGCAGGGAGCCCGTCGGTCGAGTCACGGACTGTGCAAACAGACAGTGACCAGGCCAGTGTGAAGACGGAACGCTGCTCCGCAGCCTGCAGCAAGTAGCCCGGGAAGCCAGCCCGCTCCGGGTCAGGCTTGCAGCTCAGGCTACTCTCTCCAGCAGCAGAGCAGGAAACCCACAGTACTCTTATTGTACCCATCAGTCCAAAATACCCGGGACTTGATTAATAACTGACAGCTTCCTTAATTTTATCCCAGCTTCCAGCTCAGCACCAACGAGGGAAAGCCAAACACAACCCCCAACTAATCACATAGGACGCCCCACTTCTAGTTAACCCGTGCCAGCCGCCTCCTTTCAGGGCGCACCTGGAGCCGCCTTTTCTTCCCCACAGTGAAACTTTCCCGCCCCTCTGCTGCCTTTGCATCTCTGCCAAAACTCAGGTAAGGATGGCTGTTGCAGCGAGCTTGGCCGCCCCGGCTGCTTCCTGTATCTGTTTGCTCTGGCAGAAACGGCTGCGGTTCTCAGCTCCTGGCGGTTTGGCCCATTTCCTTGGCTTATCCCGGATTCACATATGTTGGAGTCGTGGCTCCTGCTCGTCAGAAGTATTTCCTGCTCTCTGCATAAGGAAGGCATTTCCCATCCGCCCTCAGTGGGGCCAAGTGGCCGGGGGGTGATGCGTAAACATGGATTCTGCTCTCGGGGCATGTGTGACACCGTGGAAGAAGGAGTGCATCCTTAGTTACAGTGCTGGGTAGACGGAGCTTGAAGAGCGATGTCTCAGGGACGCCCAGGAGGGCCCCAGGGGAGCGTCAGAGCCGGGGGGCCGTCTCAGTCACCGGGGGACCTCGCTACCTATTGTTGCCTCAGCAACTGTGATGTCTGTTGCCTTCCTGGACTTTGTTTTCATCTTCCTCGCCCCCGTTGTTTAGAGTGTCTGTTCTGTTTTTACTCTGAGGTGAGTCTCCAGTTTCTAGCGTCATGGCTCAACACAGACAAACGTGTCCTGAGCTCCGAATGACACAGACTCACTGGTCGCCAGCTGTCCCACAGTGTCGGTGTGTCCCTAAGTTCACGGACTCACACAGCTCATCTGGGGGGGTGGCAGCAGGGGACAGCCTCAGGGGGGCAGTCTTAACCAGAAGAGGTCTTGCTCAAGGCTGCCAAGGCGGTTCCATGCCCAGTGAGCTGGGGGTGACAACGCTGAGGGGTTAGGGGAGGGCAGAACATAAGAGTAAACAGCAAAGTCTGTGACCGAGAGATCTGCAGGTGGGTCTGGGCGAGGGAGGGTGAGCAGTTCTCCAGGGACATGGTGACCAGAGAACGTCCCCGAGGCCCTCCCTTTGTTTGCTCCTTGTGAACGGAGCTGCCTGCTGCAGAGCGGGGCATGGACACGTCGACGCGGGCTTCAGGGACAGGCCGGCGCCCCAGGAGGCCGGGCTTAAACAGCGAGCCCTCTGCAGCAGTGCTTCTCATGTCCATTTTCCGCTTTCTTCCCGGCACGCACCGGGGCTCCGTGCAGGAAGGTGCCACTCGTGTCGCTTAGATTCCGACATTGAAGCCAACGTGCTCCATAAATGCTTCTTTTTATGATCTGGGAAAAAAAAAAAGAAACAAGAAGAGCTGACTTGGTGGGAAACTAAATTCAGGGCTTTAAGAAGAGAGGCAGGGGACCCTCAGGCTCATGCCAGGGTCCTCTAGGTGGCTGTCACTGTGTATTCCCAAGTCCTGCGGGGCTGCAGGGCGGCTGGCACTGCCTGGTGGGAAGGCAGTGGCCCCTCTTGCTTGAAGGCCATGTGGTAAGAGGCGCTTGTCCTCCAAGGGCTCTGCCTGCCCCTCCAGGCCTGGCCGCGCTCCACAGTTAGGATGAGATACCAGCATGACCTGACTGGGGAGCGCCGAGCTCCTGCAGGAGAGGGATTCTACATCGAGCAGCTGCAGAGGGGCTGGCACATCCCGGCAGGAACCTGTGAGTGGGCCCGGGAGACCCCGGAGTGGGGGGCCCACCGCCGGCTGCGGTAGGGTTTGTCAGTGCGGGACGCTCTCCTGTCGCTCAGGAGTTAGCTCCCCGGCAAGGGCCCGGGAGCCGGATCTCATCTCCTGCTTGGGTGACTCCTAGGAGCTCGCGGAAAGTGCTGGCTCGCGTAAAATGAAGTAAAGGTGGCAGGCAGCCCTAGGAGACTCAAGGCTCAGGGAAGAGGGCGGGCTAGGATAGGTCCCTATGTGAGACCAGCCCGCTGTGCTCCCTGGCGAGGAGACATGCGGGGCAAGGGACACCAGCTTCACTGAGGGGCGCAGGGGTGGCCGTCTCCTGCAGACCGGGGCTGACAGGAGGAGGTGCTGTTACCGCACTGGTCTCTCTGGTAGCAGCAGGGATAGCGGGATCCCCAAACTAGCAGAGCCTTTACATATTGTCAAGAGCTGGAGGGCATGACTGCTGTGAGGACAATGCGTTTGTAATGGCACTGGGGGTGGCGGTCTATGGAGGCTTGTCTATAGTGGGGTCTACGGTAGCCAACAGAATGTGCTGTTTCTAGGGGCACGAAAACTGGGCAGCCAGCAAGGGTCTTGCTTAATATACTAAAAGTCTGAGTGCAGTTTTGAGCTGTAAGAAGGGGTCAGGATTGGATGATCAGGAGGCCAGAGTCAGCCGTCTCCAAAGGAAAGTTGCAATCTCTTGCCCAACTTCAAGACCTATGCCAGTTTTCAACCCAGGGCTCATTGACTGAAGGAGAGACCTGGTCCCCATTGGTAAAGTCCCTGTGTCTACAGTACATACAGAGCAGTCTCTGCAGTGCTGATCCCCAGCGTGCTTCCCAAAGAAAACCGGCCATCGATGTGGGTACCATACACCAGACGGAGGGGAGTACCTAGGTCTCCCCAGGGCTCTTGGGCACAGCGTTGAATTGACACTGATACTCAGGGAGCCGAATGGCATTGCGGCCTCCCTGTTAGAGCAGGGAAATGGGGGGAGGGGTCCAGAAAATAAAGTAAGTCCTTGATAAAGTCTTCTCACACTGGGTTCATGTATCCCATCCATGCCCTCACCTACCCCTGCCCAGTCACTATTTCCCCAGTTCCAGGGTACATAATCAGGATGATCATGCTTGGCAACTGACAGAATCCTCACAATGATCCCCTGACTATGGAATAAGAAGTATTCCAGTAGGAAAGGCCAAGTGGAAGCTCTTAAAACTACCCCCTCTGACCAGGATAGTAAATATCTCCTTTCAGAAGGGTAGCAGAAATTAATACCACCCTCAAAGACTTAGATAACTGTCTTACCAAGTAATTCAGAATGGTGGTCTTCAGTAGAATCCCATTTAATTCACCAGTCAGGCCTCTGCAAAATCTGAATGGCTCATAGCAGATGACAGTGGACTGTCACAAACTTAACATAGAGTACCCCAATTTTAGCTGCTCATTAAGATAGAACATAAACCTAGAAGATCTGATGCTGTTTTCAGTTTAAGTCTATGTGCACTATTCCGTGGGAGGCTAACCCAGCAAGCCTGGCACCATTGGAGCTGTAACAGTGAGAGTTTCAACTTGGGAGATGGTAGTAAATGTATTTCTACTAAACTACCGGCAACAAGTCCCTGGAAATCGTTCAGTGGTTGTTTTGGGTATTAATGAGGTTATAAAAATTGTCTGAAGACTTTGAAATCTTGAGTGATCCCTTTGCTTTAAATCACCAGTGAACCTCCATGTGGAAAAGCAGGTCTACACTCATGGTCATCTTCTTTCACACAATGAACTCTTGGTGGCAATTTGATAATATTTACCTATTTCACTATTTCCTCCAACACTGAAGATCAGAAGATTGTCCACCAACTGTCCTTCATGAATCAGCAGTGGACAGACTGGCTAAATTGTCATTTAATTGGTTAAATACTCATTAACCAGCAAGGAAACACCTGTTTCTGTAGCGTGGCCTTTTCAGAGGTAAGTAGACTCA